>NC_040028.1:6097988-6265525 GCF_000972845.2 Larimichthys crocea
GCTATTTTATTCATAAAATGTGCCAAAGCCAGCACACCAGGCATCACATCATTAAGTTTGCCAACGGCTTGGTCATAGTGTCGCTGATAGAAAATAAATCAAATAAAAAAAATAAAAAAAACTCCTTTGTCCCTGCTACTAAAGGCCTTTTTTAACAACGAAATGTAAAATTTTGAGTGAGTTTTGTTGCATGTATTTATTGTATCATTTTGTGGTTGTTAGTTACTTTTGTTTGTGTTATTTATGTTATGCTCCGCTGCTGCACAACAAATTGCCCCTCTGGAGTAATAAAGATTCATTGACCTTGAAGAAACCTCATAGATCAATGTGTGTGTACATGTGTGGCGGGACCGATAGCTATGAAAGCTAAAGTAAAGGTTCAGGCGTTGAAGCCCTCCTGGACAGAAGTGTAGGGATGTGAATGTGAAGATATATGGAAGAAAAAGTGATCCCAAGAAGTGAAGACCCTTTGATTTGGTGGAAAACAAATGAAAGCACATTTCAACCCCCTTAACGCCTGCTGTCACAAATATGCAACAAACCGCTTGGCTCAATCTACCAGCCGAGATAGGGTCTGCATTCCCCCAATGCTGGTTAGTGCATATTTGTTATGGACCTAGGAAACTTCGACAAGCAATTGGTTCCAGTGGGATCGGACTTATTTAATGTTTACGCACGAGAATTGTTCGGTTGCGAAGTTATTGATACGATGCAGTAAAGTTTGATCCTGAGATGTATATAAGGTAAGTTGTGCTAAGATAAAAATACTCACCTGCTTATTAAGTGCTTACACACTCGATGTAATGAGGTGAAAAATGTGTGATAAGTATTTTTGAAGTTATGATACTAATTAGCTTTGTAGCATATTAGCGACAGTAGGCCATAAGGTAATGCTAAGCAGCTAACCAGCGCTATACAGTGGTCCCTCGTTTATCGCGGGGGATACACTCTAAAAATAACCCGCAATAAACGAAATCCGCGAAGTAAGTTTTACAATTATTATACATGTTTTAAGGCCATAAAACCCCTAACCACACACTTTTATACACCTTTTTACACGCATTTTGTACAGTACTCCCTTAGTTAATCAGGACGCAGAACACACGTACGGTTCTCACTCAGCCAATCAGGACGCAGAACACAATGCACGTTCATACTGTTACAGTACGTTGTAAAAACAAAAGCATGCAAAATTACACTAAAAAAATCCGTAAAAGTGAACCGCGATATAGCAAGGGACGACTGTATAGAAAAACGCTTTTCTGGACGGCTTATCTAGGTAATCCTTTGTACTTTGTTTAGTTATTTTCAATAGTCTTTATACAGACACCATGCTGGGATATGAATACAACTGCTATTTATTTTTATGCAGATCCGAATGAAGGCTTCCGTGTTTTATGGCAAGCGCGTAAGCACGCAACCTCACGTTAGACCTCCCCCAGAGGACAGTGAAGACAGCTGTCTCAGTGATAGTGCAGGCAGCAATGAGGAATATGTTCCCAAGCCAGGTGATGAAGATAGTAGCAGTGAGAGCGACAGGAGTAGCACTGATGAGAAATGTGTGCCCAAGCCAGGTGAAAATGCAGATTTCCTATTGAATGTCTAGTGAATTTCACCAGTTTATCCATAAATTATCCATAGATTTTCACATTGCTAAAAGTTAATTTTGACCCCTGCAGGTGATGGTGAGAGCAGTAGCGAGAGCGACAGGAGCAGCAGTGATGAGGAGGTTACTAGCACCAGTGCCCAAGCTGCAAGAAAGAAACAAAAGAGACGAAACAAAGAAAAAGTGACGTGGAAGATGATGAAACAGACTCAGAGCTCTGCAAAAAATGTGCCAGTGTGGCAAAGTGCCCTCCCAGGCAGTGACTCAATCACACTGCCTATTGATTATTTCAGACAGTTTTTTGACACTGAACTTTTGGCTCTTATTGTCAATCAGAGCAATCTGTACAGCACACAAGAAAATCCAAACCATGCCCTGAAATTAGATCAGAAGGAATTGGAGCAGTTCATTGGAGCTGTTTTGTACATGAGTGTTATCCGCTTACCTCGCTCTAGGATCTACTGGTCTAATGCATGTCGTGTATGTATGTAATTGTATAATAATAAATAAACATTGTTTTTTCACTGTTATATTACTGTGTTATTGTTATCTTATTATTGACCATTATGCCTGCTGTTGCAATTTTGCAACAAAATTTCTATTTATTTTTTGTGCAAAAGTGAAATTAATATTCTCAACATTATTTACTAGGGATGCACTGAAATGAAAATTTTCGTCCGAAACCGAATAAAAATTAAATGGTTGGCCGAATACCGAAACCGAATATAAAAATGCGGTTGTTCAATTTTTCACTATTTTTTTACTATTGCATAAATAGCCTAGAATAAATTTGTAGACATGTTTTTTCAAAGAAAGTTAATTATTTCATTTATACTGTTAGAAAGCCCATGTTGTTTTAATCACTGTTAATTTGTTCTTGAATTTGTTACTATTTAGTTTTATTATATTTCTGGTGAATTTCCATTTTTCCCACGTTCATGAACGCATCATAGTCATTCCGACAGTGAATGCACCTCGCATGTTTTCCTGAACACCAATCTCAAACTTGAGTAAAGTGTTAGGTGTTAAGGTATTAATGTGTTATGGTGTTAAGGTGTTAAGTGTTGCATTCATAGTCAAACAGAAGATTGCACTTTTCTTTTTTGAGAAATAAGTAAGGAAAGTGCAAATGTGCATGTTTTGGTTCATATTTAATTTATTTAATTCATTTGTTATTTATTTTAGTTTTTGTTTTATAGGGTATTGCACATAATACATTTGGTTTAAATGGCAAGTATTTGTCATGTGATTTGTGTGTAATAATATTGTGACTGAAAAAAAATTGCCAATAAGAAATGATCAGTGATGAAGTTGCAAGAAAAAGTATTGGTATTGTATCAAATCCTAAAGTGTGGTATCGCCCATCCCTAGTCCAGGGAAGATTTTTAGGGCAGGAAGGTGAGGATTGGAGAACAAACAAATGCAGGCTGAGTGTGGCAGGTGGAGCAGGTCAGCGTGGCAAAAAGGCAAGCATCCAAAAAATACAAAAACCAAAAATCTTATCCAAAAATATTTCTCAGAGCTGATAAGGAAAATGTTACCACAAAGGAACAACAAGCTGGCAGAGACTGGAAGGGTGAACCAGAGTTAAATACTGCAGGAGCTTGATGAGTGGATGAGTTGTAACATTGTAACATTGCATTGGCTAAACAGTTTTCAGTTTAACATATCTCTATGTTCTGCACATGATGGGCAGAGAAAACACAAGGAAAACACAGGGAAATAGACAAGACAAGCAAATCCTAACAGTAACAAGTGAATTTCCCCAGTGTGGAATCAATAAATATCTTAGTGAGTTCACAGCATGATTTCAGTAATATAAAAAGTATGGGCCCATCTTCTCTTTTTGATTAAATCCAATAGCTTTGATGAACATAGACTGGAGTTATCTCTTACACAGGACATGAGCTGAGTTCAACACTGTAGCTAACAAAGTTAACTACGGAAACAGCCGGAAACCACAGCAGGGCATCTGCTGTCTCAGGAACATTACATTGGCTAAAAAGTTTTCAGATCAACATCTCTCATATCTGTGAAGATATACGCTCAACCATCCCCTCAGCTCAGCCTCTCTTGTTGTTTGACAACTCACCACTCTGACGTTTGCATGCAACCTAAAGTGGCTAAGTATGGCGCACAGAATATGAAGCTTGGCAAAGAAAAGCAGGGCAGGATCTGTTTATCTGTAGCATACAGAGTTCGCATAATGGAGTTCATTGTCCCGTTCTATTTTTTCATCTCATATGTGGATATTTTTTGTATAGTTCTCCAACTGCTCATATTTCTGTTTGGTACACTCAGTTCTCTGTTTTTTTCCCTCTGACATTTTCTGATACCACTTTGTAAATGGAGTGACACTGAAAGCAGTACAACTATGATGTTTATTAGAATAAGATGCTTTCATAATGGCAAATTTCTTTTTATTATCATGGGAGAATTTTTTTTTTAAAAATACATGCACATTGCCTTGATGAATAGAATAAAGTTTCAGATCAGTTGGAGACTAAGTTTTGATGCAGGGTCTTAGTTTTGATATGAAATGTTAAAATCAAGGTTGCCGGAAAAAATTATGTGCTCCTTGCTCTTCATGCAATAGCTTCATTATGTTCTGCCCCAGTTCAGGTGACTTTATTTGGTTTCCAATTAATATGGTGCATTCTCCTAGTCTCTCTGTTACCCTGTGTCATTTGAGCCAATGCTCTCCTGCCCCTGCTGTCTTTGGAAATTGCATCTCTGCCTTCTGGTATGTATATGCATGTGAAATTGATCATTTAAATGTAAAATCTTGGTGATGTGAGGACATTCAAGCCCTTACTGCCAATGTGTATTAATGAATCTGTGTGACCTTTAAAGCTTGAGCATGGTTAAACTGAACTTTGCTAAGTTCTTGGGTGTTAGGCCCCCCGGGGTGGCGTTGTTGACCTGTTATAGCCCCGCTCTCTCTTTCCTTCTGTTCTGTATTCTTTCCAACCCATCAACTTACAAGATCTGATGGATGCAATTAGAACAATTAATTCACCTTCTAGCTGTATAATACCACCCGTTCCATTATTAAAAGTCATGCCAGTTATTGGTCCTACCTATTCTTAGTCTACAGCATGCTACTATCCAGCCCATATTAAGTAAAAAATGTTTAGATCCTGCTTTGCCCAAGAACTACAGGTTGATATCGAAACTATCTAAAATTATGGAGAAGGTTGTTGCAGATCAACTCATTGGTACATTGGAGAGGCATTCTATTTTATACTATGTTTCAGTCTGGAATTCGAAAAAAGCATGCTACTGAAACTGCTCTTCTGACAGTTTCCAACAATATTCTCATGTCCACTGATGAAGGTGATTGCTCTCTGTTAGGACTTCTTAACCTCAGCTCTGCATTGGACTCAGTAACGCACAGGCGGATAGAAAAGCTTCTACCTTCAACAAGAGTTCATGTGGCATGGCACACTTAGTAAGTAGTCATTCATGTTTTTGTTCAAGCATGACTACAGCTGCTCTTAACATACTGTAAATAAAGTGGTTTAAGTTGTCTAAAATGTGAAAGAAACTGAAAGTGTCCTTTTACTGTATTTTTGTAGACTGCTTTGTCTGGCAGATGAGGAGATACTTGAATAGTTTTGTCTCCAGTGTTTAGTTTAATCAAAAATACCTGCAGCCTTGCTCACTGATTTTCCCTTAAATAACTCTCAAATGAGAGCTGAGCAGAATCAAAGTGTTATCATGTATAATAAACCCAAAGGAAATACTTTGACTTAGGAGATAATGACACTGAAGTAGACACAGTTTGTTTCATAACTGCCAATAAAAATATAAAATTTCTATGCCGCGTTTTAGGGATAATTTAAAGTATCACGCTGGGACCTATGAAAACCTGCACTAGTTGTACCTGTGTGGGGACGGATTGTGGATCACACCGACATTGTTAGCAGAAATGCATTTTTCATTATGAGGTTTTATGAATATATTATGAAAAACTACATTTTACCTGCCAATCATCCCTCTTGCATTTCAAGAAATGATTCACGTCGTGAGTTGAAAAGATTTTTTTTTCTTTGTAATCTCTGATCTGTCATTCTTACAACGTCGAAGCCATTTTTTCCAATCAACTGTACCTTCTTGAACAGAACATTGAGACATGAATATTTAAATTTTATGCTCAGCCTTGTTTTTTTCACGTCTGGTGCTATACGTCTTCTATATGCAATTATCTGGCCCAACAATGACAAAAAAAACACTTTGTAGGTATATTAAGGTATTCTTAATGGTATTTTCCCAGACACTAATAAAAAATATGTTGGGGTTCAGCCTGCATATGGAAGCATACTAATTTTGCATCCAGTAAAATCTTATCATACCACTGTACAAAAACACAACTTAAACAATTGACATTGTTTGCTGATGGACAGATAGTGTTACTTGTTAAAGTCCCCATGAAGTCAAAATTGATATTTAGTTCTTTATCACATATGTTTTGGGCTATCACCAATACACCAGTATCTGTCCCAACAATGACAAAGTCATTTTTGAGTTAATTTCAGGTATTCTTTATGGTATTTTAGAGTTGTCTTTTTCTGATATACAATAACAATATCGTTTATGTCAGAGTGACTTCTATTTGACATAAGTTGACAGATCAGAGAGACATGCGGAGATGCGTGCGGAGACCGTGATGTCGTCCGGCTGGAACGACAGGTATAGCTGTGTGTCATCGGCATAGCAGTGGTAAGAGAAGCCGTGTGAGCGGATAACATGGGATAGCGAGGTGGTGTAGATGGCAAACAGAAGGGGACCCAGCACCGACCCCTGCGGCACCCCCGTGGAGAGGGTATGAGTCGAAGACAGACGACCTTGCCAAGACACATTAAAGGAGCGTCCAGTGAGGTAGGACTTGAGCCAGGAGTGGGCAGAGCCTGTAATGCCCATGTTAGCGAGTGTGGCTAGGAGTATGTCGTGATTGACTGTATCGAAGGCAGCCGATAAGTCAAGAAGGATGAGTACCGATGATTGCCCTCGTGTTCTGGCTGTTTTTAAGGATTCTGAGACAGATAGTAAGGCTGTCTCGGTGGAGTGGCCACTTCTGAAACCCGATTGTTTTGGGTCAAGTAGGTGGTGATGGGTGAGGAAGTCAGTGACTTGTTTAGAGGCCGCCCTCTCAATGGTTTTCGAGAGGATAGCAAGACAGTAGTGAGCCAGCCTTGGTGGCTGCTCAGTAAACAAACCAATAAAATCATATGAATAAAACCAATAAATCCCTGGAAGGAATATAACAATAGCAACACACTCCTGAGGTCGGCACAGCACACAGCTAATATCTTGTAAAAAACGATGTGATGTAAAGCTTTTAAATCTATACTCAGGCACTAAGACTGAATGTCATGATGGTAGTATACTGGCAAGAACTAAAACTACTGTTTACAGTATCAGTGTGTTTGGTGTCTATCACTGTGTCAGAAGGTTCACAATGTCAACTGAAATGCAAATACATCTTACATCTTACACTCTGGACCTTTAATTTTTGATAAAATAGTTGATGCTGGCTCAAGAGGTGATAAATATTTCTTTGGTCAACATCAAACAGCTTCTCTACAAGGAGTTACCCTGTCAATTGCTACTTGCTGAGACCTGCAGACCTGTTAATAAAGCTGACATATTGCCACCCTGTCACAAGATGGTGCAAAGGAGACAAGTGATAAACTATTATTGATGGAGTAAGATCAATGCACTCAAAAAGCACTTTACAACACATGCGAGACAGAACTGTCAGCGCCCACAATAATAAAAATGCACACACTCACATTTTACTGAGATCATACAGAAGCATTAATTTGAATGGAGACTGTTTCAAAGCCAGGTCAAACACTTTGTCAAAGTTATTATATATTGCATGGGAGTGTGACTTTGTGGGTAATAAGACAATTTACATTACAAACATGGGAGATGGTGGAGAGGAGGCAGATTGTCTGGAGAGAATTACAGGCAGGATCTCCATTTAACTGAGTGGCACGCCAGCCTGATTCACGTAATCATTTTAACCCAGTGTGCTTCATAACCTGCAGTACGAAAGCGGCACTTCAGTTGTCTTTCAACAAACCCTCATTTATGGAAAACCGTCTGAGCAATTATTACATATCCTGTGTCTGACTAGCCTACAGCTTACCCAGCAGTGTTTTCTGTAACAGTTACAATTTGGCTAAAATTTCGATAAAAAAAAAAAAAAACAGCAAAATAATAGTTACGTGTCTTGTAGAGCTTAATTCCTGAGGGACTTCAGGCACAACTGACCCCAGCTGTGCATGCAAAGGTGTGTGTAAAGGGTGGCCGTGCAAACTGGCTGAGAAGTCAAGCCTTTGTACCAAATGAGAAAAAGCCATATAAGAACGCGCAAAAGTTACAACAGTGTTGGAAGAAGTGGAGAAAGTAGTACGGCGAGAGCAAAAGAGAACAAACAAAAGAAAGATGGAGTCAAATCTTATAAAAAGTAGCAGGGCCTCAGCAAACATCAGATGACTATGCTTTAAAGAAGAGCTACAAATTTTGTGCTCAAGGGTAAGTAAGTTATACTATCAATCACAATAAGTACATTTGTTTTGCTTTAGATTAAACTAAGCTAAACAAATGAAGTATATCTGTAGAAGAAGAACAGATAGCATTTGGTTTGTTTTCTTTCAGATGCTGAGGCCAACCAAGTTTTTGCACTTCATTAGTCTTGGCGCTCACTATGCTGTAGAGAAAACACATGTATTGATTAGCTGTTATTATTAGGCTGGAATAGAAGCTGACATCTGCAAATTGGCAAGTGAGAAGAGTCAGCGAAATTGACCTACGTTTGACATGATGTTCTTGCTTGATAAGAGGCCTATGATACAGTGGAGGTGAAGTGATTAAAGTTTAATGTCTAATGCAGCTTAAATCTAAATGCGGTTACATGCCACCTACTTTCTGTACAGATAACTAATTATCATTTAACTTTTTCCAGGTCATGAAAGGATTTGAGCTAACTGGAATGGATCCCTTACTTACTACTTACTGAAAATGGGACTGGTAATCACTAAATTGATGTGTAATGGTTAATTATTTTACAAAGTGGACAGGAGCTTACCTTCTGAAGACCATTTTGATATGAAATTGTAGGTTAACACAGCTGTTTCCAATGATACTAAGACAGACTTCCCAGTGAGCCAACATGCACAAATAATCCATAAAATAATTCATTATTTTGACTCTACATTAACAGTCGAATGGCAGGTGAATGTTGTCTCTGTCATTACCACTCTGTGCCCCGTATGTCTATTGCATTATGTAACTTTGTTGGGATACTGTGACGGCCCACCTGTTGTTAACCTTTGAAGGAGCCTGGGTGGGTCGTCAGAGTAACTGATTGCACCTGAGAGGTGGGAGGAGCAAAAGGCATGAAGGGGTTGCTTCCCCGGTCGACTCTCTCTCTCTCTCTATCTGGGCTGGCGTCCTGATGGCCTCTGTATTGGTTTAGGTTTGGTTTGTTTCTACATTTATTTCAACGCTCAAGGCCCACTCACACCGGAGGCATTACGGCTGTGTTACAGCTGCGCTGCGGTCAGTGGAGCAGATAGCTGCCAGTCTAATAAATGAGAGCACTCACACAGGGCGCGTCTCAGAAGCGTCTCTCTGCGCCACGGCGCGAGCATTCCGTAGCATTTCTATTTTTGACGCAAGCCGCTGCTAAACCTCGTAAATTTCAACAGAGCAGATCGCACCAGACAGGAAATCTGACACAGAATCAACATAATAAACTTCCGCCCCCTTTCAAAATAAAACACAATACGCAGTTCATGTAGCTTATCACAACTTCACATCAACGATAAGTCATGACCGGTGGCACCAGGTGAGCAGTCAATCGATCAAAGAGTCTCAACATGGACGATGAGAGACTAATTGTTGAAGTGGAACAACACACAATCATTTATGACACAACAGATGCTTTTTATAAAATCCTCCACGTCGGAGAAGCAAAGTCAGTTATTTGTTGTTGTTGTTTTCTTTATACACAGTTTATCGCGGGTTCTCGCGTACGTCCGGGATTCTCGCGTGATCTCGTGATCTGAATACGCACGCACACCTTACACTACTGATACTCTCCACATTTACACACGTCATCTTTTCAGGTTTTTTGAAAAACTTCCAGTTTCCAATGTTTCTTTACTACTTTGGTGTTTGCCCCCCTTGTACATAAAAGTATCCTGTGTCTATAAAAGACCATGCATTAAAAGGACTCGCTCAGCTTGTCAGCCATTCAGGGCCGCTTCCTATCAACTTGTTCCAGATGAGAGTGACTCATTGTCCCTGTTAGCAGGACTCAACGTCTGCAAAGATGTAGCCTAATAGCCTAACTTTTTCTTTTTCTTTTTGCTAAAAGGAGGAAATAAATGACAATAAATGTCAAACAGTGTCCTGTAATTGAATGAGGATAAGACTGAAATAACATTAGGTCCTATAGCCCAGAGAGACTGTTTTACTCACTAGGTTATAAATGATTTTAAAACTTTTTGTTTTTTACATTGGTTATATTATTGTTCTAAGTTCTAAGGCTTTAATTTGCACCACTTTGTAATTGTATGGCCTAATATGTCTAATTATCTCTGAAGCATTTTGGGCTGCATGTTTGCATGAAAGTTGCTATATAAAAAAAGTTTGAGTGAAAAGCTAATAATTGTAAATATACATACAAATAAATCCACTTGAGGCAAGATTTCACATGCAGGTGGATACAGTTACTGCAACACTGTTTTGGTCTGTCCACCACGCAACTTCAAACCCCACCAGGAATGTTTCAGAAGCAGAGCATTTTGCCTGCCATATTTTATTCCCCTGTTCAGATTTGATCATTTTCCTTGGTTTACGTGCTTCGAAATGTGTAAATATATTACTTAGTTTTACTGATTGGTAGTTTGCACAGGACCGAATTCTCTATGCCACACCTGTGTCTGGCTTCCGTCCAGCTCGAGCTGCTCTGTACAAATTGATGCAGGCTGCTCACAGCCTCCGTCAAAAATACAGATGTGTCTCCATGGAGCAGAGTGGAGACGATTCTAAAACGGACCACAGCGGGCCGGTGGGGTTTGCAACATCGATTAGAAATAGGTTAGATTAGGTCCACTGGCCTCGGCACAAACGGAATGTGTCACATCTGTGTCCGCTGGAATACAGGGGCTAGATGATGTTGTATTTTTCCTTGAATCTACATTCTTGCATTATTTGCGTGGAAATTCGCCAAAAGAGAAGTCATGGTCAGTGGTCATTTCTGGTAAATGTGTACACTGCACTGCTGAAATTAGAGTAACATGTCAGAAAGTACCTACTGTAGAGCGCAGTACATAAGTGTACTACAGTATCCGAATTGAGGCACAGCATGTTTGTTAAGTCTGTGAATGTTTTCAGTATTACGTCAGAGTGGTTCCATTAAAGTGTGTTAGATTTCATGTTTGATTTATCTTCTCCATGTTGTCCCCACAAACCTCTCTGTATCACTCTCTCACTGAAGGTTGATGTGATTTATGGTGGTATTTTATTTTCTTTTAACTCTTTTACCCAAGTGAGCTCTCCTCTTGCAGGCTTGCTGCTGTCAGCTTTTCGTTGTCAGATTGATGCATGATTCCTCCTCCACTCCATTCACCTCTGGTTTTCATCACAAGTAGCAACCAGGGGTCCTCCCACTGAGTTCATTGGAAATCCTGTTCCACATCCACATCCATCCAGCTTTTCAGCTACAAATCAAAAGCCAGATAAAAAAGCCCCCCTAATCATCAAAGACTCCTCTCATGTGTTAATAACAAAGTAAGTAACAAAGTAACAAATACATTGATTACTCTTTAAGCCTCTTTTACATTTAAGTCTCTTCTGGCTTTAACTGTGCTTGTTAGTTCTGTGCAGTAATAGCAGGGTATGTGATAAACAACTCTTATGTCACACTTCTGGTTTACGGAGAAGAGTCGAATATTGTCTGGGTTGCCTTGGTAACATTTGTGGTTTACATCTTTATAACGACACCTATTACTTACCCAGCCTGCAAGTCCAAATTAGGACATTCTCAGAATTTTGTATCAGTTTTTAGACATCAGATGAAAGGATTCATTCTTTAGACCACTAATAGACTGCAGGCTGCAGGCGAAACCTTATCAAAGACTCAAATCAGACCTCAGGTCCTCCTTGCACCTCCTACAACCTTTATTCCAAAAACACTGGGGTGCTATGTAAAATATAAACAAAAGCAGAATGCAATGATTTGACATTGAATGCCCGTGACCTTCCATCCCAGAGGAAGGATTGTATTAAAAACCAATATACCTGTTTAAAGATATATTTTACTACATGGGCTCTGGAATACTTTAAAACTTTTGTTGGACACAGTTCTGCAAATGCAGAGTAAAACTCTTTTCAAATCAAACATCCAGAAACACTGCCAAATTCACTGGACCAGAACTCATCAGAGATAGGTTGATGGAAAATAGAAAAATGTGCTGTAGTTTGATGAATTTACATTTCACTTTTTTCTTGGTGGGACGTCATGTCCTTCAATCTAAACTCAAGTTTTACAAAGTGCCCCATTTTTCAAATATGTCATGGCAGACGCAAAAACGGGATTTGCAATCACAAAAAAATAAGGCAAATCTAGCCAATCCCACAAGATTGGCAAAGTTCCTGTAATGTTTCCACCGCCTTGAAAAATCCCAACAATTTTCACCTAAAACTTATCTAATTTATATCCACTTTTCTGAGCCAAAAGGAATCCCTCTCAATTTTATTTTGTAATAAGTATCAATTTAAAATGAATAACCCTCAAAGGCATCTAAACTCTCATTTCTACACAAGCCACACTAAGCAGAAATAAGATAACTTGTATCCCTTACAGTTTCAGTTTTTTGTTTTCTGTGATGAACTGTGACTTGTCCAGGGTGTACCCCGCCTCTCGCCCAAAGTCAGCTGGGATAGGCTCCAGCCCCACCGTGACAAGGATGAGGATAAGCGGTTTCAGATAATGGATGGGTGTTTTTTGTTTGTTTGCTTGCTTGGAAGTTTTCAGGCTCTCTCTACAGGATTTTAGTGGCCAGATTTTTCATCACACTGCCTTGTATTTTTGGTCTTGTATCTCCTTGAGGAACCAAAGAAATCATTATGCAGAACATTTCTCATATGAAGCCAAATTTAGTACTTTGTTCCAGAGAGACATTTTATTGAATGTAAAATGGGTCTTAGGGGCAGTATTAGGGGCCACTACCAGCTCCCCAGATTGATGTAAAATGAAGTTTGTGCTGAGACTGGTAAATATGTCAATCATTGAATATTAGTTCTCTATATTCTGAAAATGATCATAGACAATAAAGGCAATGATTAGACTAAAATAAATTTATTGACTACATGTGAGTAACACTGCTGGTTGGGAACGTGGCTATTTTCTTTCCTAACTAAGGTTAACAACAAATCACCAAAGTTTGTAGCTGATCATAAGTGAACAAAAAGGAGTAAACATGTAAGATATTATTAATCAACTGATTCAACAGTGATTATGATAATTTTATTCAACAAATCTGTTCAGCTCAATTTCTTTGAACTAATAATCAACAATTTCTGTGGTTACTTTTTCAGGAATGAGACTGAAAAGCTAACAACAAAACCTATAAATGACTAAAACATAGAAAAAGCAAACACAGAAAATTCGAATGTATTGTTTCTGCACGTACAAATTTAATGGTGTCTCTACCCTTAATGGCTTTTCACATAGCACATTTTGCTTACATAGGGTTATCTTAACCCTGCAGGGCCTTTGGTTGCCATCAGCCACAACCACTTTCTAACAGAAAAATGTGTCAGCAAACAGCAAAATGTGCACTCTAAATATATATACAGTATATTTTTAAAAGTGTAATTAAAGCCTCAAATTCTCCCAGCTTTCACCTCTTTCTCTGTCTCTCAGCAAATCGTGCTGTCACCCTGACTGTCCGTGTCCACGTTGAAAGTACAGATGCAAGTTGCATGACGGCTTTAAACATTCTCTCAATGTTAAATTTACCACTGTTTAACATATACATACACAATATGTGTGTGTGTGTCCTTGTCAGAAATCCAAGACACTCTTAAGACGTTCTGTCCAAGCGGCAACATCCAGTGCTGGGAAATGATACACGTCTTTGCAGACATTTAGATTAGCATGGAGGCGGAAGAAGCAGTACATTCAACATGGTGGTGTTGTCGTCATGTTTACCTTGAGCTCTGTAACAGTCAATGTGTTGTTAGTTATGTAACTACACAACAGCTCTAACAGGAAGTTAGAACCCTACAGAGATGAGCCACTGAACATCTCTAACACACTCTGACAGATTTTTGTTTTTACACTTTTGATCACCTCTCGGTCCAAATTATCAATCACATTTTTATATTCAATTAAACCACCACATTTAAAATCTTAAATTAATTTTTACCAATTAATCTGTAACCCATGGTACTGAGCAACTGAATCTCCGTATATTAATTTATAAAGGGGGGTCATCTCTGGCTCTCCTCTCCTCTTTCTCCACATGGAGATCTCCAATTTAGAGAGCATTTCTAAAAATGTCAGTACAAAGTTGTTTTGCAAAAAAATGTAAGCCACTCTTTTCTGAATGTTTATTTGACAGAGGAACCCAAGTTTTATTTCAGCCTAATTGCTCAGGGACAAACAGACTTTTATACAGTCATACCTTTACACCTCCATTCTGCCTGGCTGGTTCTGACTCACTCCTGACCTCTATGAACCATCGTGCAGTATTTTTTCATTCTCCCGCATGGCCGTTTTTCATCCATTGTATTTGTCTACATCTCTTTTTTCTGCCCACACCACCATCATGAATGGCTACATGCCAACTTTTTATGTTTCCCCCCCATTTGATTAATCACACCTTTTTCTATTATTCCTCAGTATAACCTTGATTCCATCTTCAGAAAATCACTACAGTCTAGTCTTCATGTAAAGTCACACATCTGCCATTTGGTTGTGAAACGTTTCACTTTTTTTTTTAAATGGCAGCTACAATTTTTGGATATTGCACGCATCTAATCTCAAGGATGGTGGAAGTCGGTCAGGGTTTGGGTTACTGAGAGAGAAAAACACTTGCAGTCTATTGATCGTGATTCTATTGACGTTATTACTGACGAATAATTAATAGCCAAGATCACTATTATCAAAATGGTAAAGAAACTGTCTGACCACTCAAGGCACTTACACATACACTGTGGACATGACTGCCTGATATGCAAGGTGGGTTAGCCTGTGGCAGCTGATCATTTACTCACCGATGACGCAGCCTTCGGAGGCAATTTGGGGTGCAGTGTCTTGCCCAAGGACACCTCGACATGCAGACCGGAGGAGCCACCAATCATCTGATTAGTGGACACAAGCACACAAGACCAACACACTCTGTCAGACCTATTTCATAATCTAGATTTATAACCAAATTTCACATCCTGTTGTACTAATGGCCCATTTGTCTCAACTGTACAGTGGCAGCATTTGCTGTTAATTTTGTTATCTTGTTGAAAACACCTGGATAAACTGTCAATTATCAATTATTGCATGTAAAACTATCTATCTATCTATCTATCTATCTATCTATCTATCTATCTATCAGAGTGCAAATCACTCAGTCAAGTTGAGCTGTGAGCTCTATGTCACCATTAACACCTGTCTATTGTCTAAGTTTTTACTTGTTTCAGTTTAACCTACCATTAATTTTCACTTGATAAAAGAGATGTTTTTTTCCACTGTAATATTTCAAGATCCTTATACCTGGAAATTCCACAAAACTGGACAGCTGCTTTGAAACGCTAATTAAAAGAAAGCCAGACTGGCTGTAGCAATAAATGAGTGATTGGCAAAGTTCTGTTCCTGGAAATACCATCCAAATTATTCCAAGCAGTTTATGAGAGATTGTGCAAGAGAGGAAAAAATCCAGCCAAAAGGTATACTGACCAGCACCTAGTAGCAAAGGGAGTAAGTACATTACAATGTATGATGGTTAGTAAGGAACCTGAACTGGGTTGTTATATAATAAGAGCTGAGAATAGGAAGTATCTCTATGGGATAGGATACTGTAAATAGTTTATCATGTCCAAACATACAGGCAGAAACTGGAGTTTTTTCACAAACCTGTATGAACTCACTGACACTGCGACACCTTACATCAGCTTTTGTAAAGATATGTGTGCCAACTAAGACCTTCTGCACATACAACGACCACAAACCTGGTTTACAGCAAAGCTCCAGCAGGAGGAGGAGGAAGAGGTCTACAGAAGTGGGGACAGAGTCACGAACAAGCAGACCAGAATCCCACTGATGACGGAGATTAAAGTAACTAAGAGGTGCTACTTTGAAAAGATAAAATACAGCGTTTCAGCCAATGACCTGGCATCAGTGTGGAGAAGCCTGCAGGACATCACCAATTACAGGAGACCATCCTCCCACATTGGAGAATTACCAACTGGACGATGACCTGAATGTGTTTTACCCTACGTTTGATAAGCCCACATTCGCACCCCTGCCACACTCACTCACATTAAAGAACCGCCCCCTGCCATCCTGACTCCCCTACTGCACTCAGGATCTTTGAAGAGGATGTGTGTCAGGTCCTGCCTAAACATCTGTGCTGACCAGCTGGCCCATCATCTTTAACAGATCACTGGACACAACCTGTTCCAACTTCCCCTTGCTGGGAGGCGCTAAAGAACACTATACGCCTTCTTTCTTCCCACAGGCCGTCACTCTGAAAAGTGTCAGGAACAATGTCTGTGAAATAACTGTGTGTCTCAAACATTCACTGCACTTGTAAATTATTTATTCTCAGTGACTGAATTCAGTTTTTGTTCTTTACATATGTAAATATTATCACTCATACACAATCTACTCATGCTGTTTACACTGTATACCGTCATACCCACCTACCTCGTGTAATACATCCAGAGCAACGTAAAGTCAGGCCAATTAGAGGGATTCTGATATGAATACGGTGAGGACCGTGTAATTGAAAAGCAGAAGTGCTGTAAGAGATACGCAAATGGAGGGGGTGTGAGCTTTTTCATCCAAGATTGATTTCAGGAGAAGTGTCGTGGCGGCGAGATAACTATATGTGACAGTTGAGGAACACTGTCAGTCATTTGCTACATAAAGGTAGATCCGATGTTTGTTTGCTCTTCTCACCCTCAACAGCAGCTGTGTGTCCTTTCAAAATGAATTATGTATGCTACACATGTCATTTCTAAACAGGTCTGTCTTTTTCCATACTGTGCTCGCAAGTAACAGCTACTGCAGATGACCTACTGAACATTTTGTAATTTTCATTTTGTGATTGCGTGACATTTTGATCCTTTGCAAAGTGCTAACACTGTATTTGGCAAAGCTTTTACTACTCAAGTAATGAGAGAGGATAGGTAATCAGTAATGTGCTGGCCCCCAGTGGTAAGACGCTCAAATAGCACAGGAAGTAAGATACAGCCAAAACATTTTTGTCTACATATTTTGTTTGAAAATCTGTAGTTTTTAAAAAAAAAGGGTGTTCTGGTTTCTCCCTGCTGGCCCTCCACTGCCTCAAGGATGCTTACCTAATCCATGTTATTGCTGATTATACTAATGCGTTGGCAACTTTCCTGCTCAAGTGAAGATTATATTGAATAATTTCAAGTTGAATCACACTTTCACTTTTGAAATATTTTACTTTTAAAGATGATTTCCTTTGATAAACCACTGGATGGTAGAAATGATCTTTTTAATAACCCAGAATAAAACCTTGCGGCTCTTTTTCACAGAGTACCTCTCCTTACCAATTTTCCTCGAAAAAGAACATGAATGTCTAAGTCAATAGCAGATATGCGGTACCTGTTCTGTGTGCTGGCCTGCCTCACCTCCCTCGAGGGTTAAAATCAATGAGGCAAAATGGAGGTTTCAGCAGCCGGGATGTTGAACTCAATGGACCTTGGCGGCTCTGAAGATTAATGAGGCGAGCTTCTGCTGAACAAGCAAGTCAACTCTCAAAACGCATGTAGCCATGTTCACTGTGGTTGTTGTAACACAGGTCTGATCACAGGCTGTTCAGCTGTGAGTTAGTGCGCAGCTCAGCATATGTCATATGTACCGACCAAATAAAAACTGAAGCGATTAATCATGTTAAGTCACAATACTTGTATTTCTTTATTGAAATATAATCGACCCCTGAGGCTAGATAAAAAGGCCACAGTTTGTTTGTGCCTCGTCTAGCTCCTCAGTCTGACACAGCCAGTTAGAACACAACAGACCTGTCCAAAAACACACATTACACAACTGGTGCGACAACTCCAAATCTTGTTTTTGTTTTTTTTGTTGGTTTTTTTGTAATCCGAACTTAAAGTTTACACGGCCCTTCACATACTGAAAGTTTCAGGAAACATACAACTCAGATTAATTGCGTAACTTCAAAAATACTTGGTGTCTATTTGAACCTCCCCAATTAATAATAATTAAAACAAAACAACTAAAAAAGTGCTCAATTTAGCTCACATATAATCCAGGGTCAAATATATTCACTTATATTATATCCACTTTCAGCATTTGTATTTGGTCTGCCTGAAATGTGAAGGCGGTGCAATAAATCAGCAGGTTTCTTTGTACCAGCCACAACGATCAATAAAGAAAGATTTCAAAGTGGAATTTGGACCTCAAACCAAAAAGTTAAATAGTCAACTAGAAGACACCTGGCTGGTGTAATGAGCACAATCTATTTAAAAGTATCGTGCAACATTTTTTGGAAATATACTTTCGCTGAGTTGAGAAAATTATGCTAAATGTGAAGCTAGGTAGCATGCTAGTTAGCTTTGTATAAAGACTGGAAACAGCTAGCCTGGCCCCATCCACAGGTTATAAATAATCCAGCACATAAACCAACATAAAACCATAACTCATACTGATTAAACAAACTAAATACACTTTGTTAGTTAGAGGTGCCGGTTGGCTGAATTTGTTACCATCGAACAGAGCCATGCTAGCTGTTTCCCTCCTAAAATAAGCAAAGATAACCAACGGCTGGCTGCAGCTTCATGTGGTGCACAACAACGTTTTCATCTAGCTCTCAACAATACTGCGAATAAGCATATTTCCCAAAATGTCGATCTATTCCTTTAAAAGAAAAATGTCACATTGAACGAACTACATATTTAAAAGTGGGTGACAAATGTTCCGTGTTTTGACCCTTGTGAGATTTCACATGAGCTCCAGTAAAGGTCCTTATGATGTTTTTAGGTCAGGACCAAATCCTGTTCCTTCATCTTGGTCCACAACGCATTACAAGTCTCTTCATATGGGGGCTCAAAGGCAAAAGGCCCATGACCCGCTGAGAGTCCCAAAGAAAAAACAAAAAGGGGGAGGGGGTAGAGTTTAGCTTTTTGTCCAGGTCTGGGACACGCTGAGGTAACATAGACAGTAATAAATTATTCAGCTGTTTAAAAAACACTTTGCAAGAATCATATCAATAATTCATATCAATAATACAAAATGGTATCAAACATACATGATGCAACATTTTCATCAAACACATTCAGTATTTTCTTTTTTTTTCTTTTTCCTCCCCGATGATCCAGAGTCTGTCGCTTCATTGCTCAATCATTGTTTTCTGTCCTTCTCTGGAAACTCTCTGTGAAGTCCCTTTAAAAAGTAGATGTAGATTAATACTGTATTCCTTCGTTTGCTGAGGTTGAATTTCCACTTTCATGCTGAGGTGAATTTGTATGCCATTCGATAAATGAGTTTTTTTTTTTCATACTCAACCTTAAACTGAGCAATACATAGCTTTTCCTTTCCTTTTCATTTCAAATGATTAAATTCCAACTTATTTTGCTTTTACAATCATCGCCAAGGCAACAGGCATACACAGGCACACAGGGCTACAACACATATTTGCCTATTTGCTTGTTTTGTTATTCGATTTTACATTCAAATCATTTTTTTTATTTATTCTTTTTTTTTTTTTTCCGTGCCTTTCATTTCACTTACAGATTTGAACAGAAAACAACATGCCAATAGGAAAGTCAGAAATCGTATTAAAAGTGCAAAAATGTATTCCTTCAAGAGATGGTATTCATCCAGACAAAAAAAGTTGTCCACTGAAACTTTAGTGCGTTAACAGTACAAGCCATTTCATAGGTTATTAAATTGTACATTCCTATCCACCTCACAGCTACAAACATGAATACACATGAATACACTTGTTGCTTCGAGTGTGTGGTTTTCCTACAACTAAAGTCTGTAGCTAGGTTAACATGGCTTTAAGCCCTAGGAGCGTCACGCTTCCTAACTCAAACGTATTCCCAGGACTACAGTATGTATCCCCAAACTATAGGAGTGCTGTCCTTTTACTGAGCATGACTCTTCTTTATAACATTGTCCTGAATTCAGCGTGTGTGGTCTGAAAAGCCCCCAAGATTGAAATAAAGTGACATCACATTATTTTGGTTAGTGGCCAGTGCAAATCAGCTTCTCCAGCCTGTTTCACGTGTGAAACACGAAGCTCTCGCTATCCCTTATCTATTCTATTTCATTAAGTATTTCTTTTGTAAAACAGCATTGAATTTGTTTACATTGCCACCTATAATTAGATTTTTTTTTCTCTATATCACAAATATAATTGTAATTTTCTATATTTGTCTAGATACAAAAACATGGAAAGTAACTTGAATCTGTTAAGACTACACAGACAAAACTGAAAAATATCAGGGCTATTGTTCATACAGTACTGATGAAACTGCACTCATTGTGCCAATCGACTGTGACCGAAGCGGCAGCCTCACTTAACCATAATTACTTTCAAATACTTGATGCTAAGTGGCTCTGATATATTGTCTGTTTTTATGATGGGAAAATATATAAGAGTGTCTGTAAAAATGGCTGCTGACACGTCAGTGTTGGTATAAACCCTGTCATGTTAACATTAAAGTGTAACCACATACACCCGACCCATCTTTCCTTTACGATTACAATATTTAAACACTTATTCCACAAGCTGATTCGACCACAGTGTTCACCTGTCAACTGATATGACACATTTTCTCAGCATCACGTCACTTATCTTTCGCTTGCTACGACACGTCCTTCCATCCTCTCTGAACTGACACTTCACAACCAGAGCGCCACATGACCACGAGGTACACGCTGCACTCCCAGAACTCACGGTTCACTCATCGACAACACGGTACAACATCTATTTTCACTACCAAAATCACTGTCGCCACCCTCATATTCATCCGCCGTGCCTACGTGTTGTCCACTCTTCGAAGAGGGAACATAGGCAACACATGTAAAAGATCACACAGGTGCTCTGTTTTTCCAGAAATAGTAGGAGTGTGAGGATAGAAAGGTAATGACCAGCAGGTTGTTGGAGTTGAAGAACACGGGGCGCCATTTTGACCCGGTTCCTCCTTTTTTTTATCCTTTCCCAAGAAGACAAAAGTTCCAACATCAGGGTGATTCTGATCTCTTTGCTTTTTCCCCACAGAGTCTGTCATCTTGTGCCACATTTGATATTAAATTCAAAAATTACACTTGATTGAGAAACAGTTCAGCAACACTGTAGTCCTGTGTTGAATACAGATGGGAGGAATCAAAAGACCTTCGAAAGGGGACCATAAAATGAGGAGACATGGCATAGCACTCATTCCAAGGCATTGGGTGGAAGGGTGGAGGGGACATCAGCCCAACATTTAGGATTCACTTCTCCTTCCGGCTCCTCTGGATCCATCCAGCCATTTATCAACGCCCCCCTCCCTCCCTCCCTCCCTTTTGTGCTCCGGTAGTTAACCACTGCTGGGAGTTCCTTTGGGGATATCCAAAGGTATGTGGGTATGCATGTGGGTGTGTGTATGTTACGAATGATAAACAGGATGAGGGAGGTCACAATATGGCACAGTGGAACCTGTGGGAACCCGCTGATCTTTCTGCTCTCCATTTCATCTTCTTTTTCTTCTTCTGGTTTCGCTCTGGGACCTGTTGTCTGTGTGTGGAGAAGAAACAGAAAAAGCTCATGAACAGAGTTAGGATTGTTTTTCTGACACCTTACAATGCATTAATCCTACCATTGTTAACTTTTTGTCTCATTCAGTCATATAAATAAAAGATAAATCTAGTTTTAAAGAAATAATTCAACATAGAAAATACAATTATTTGCTTGATAACACTATTATAATTGGACTGTACTACTGTATAGCGCCTTTTTAGTCTTCCGACGACTCAAAGTGTACACTAGATATCTCATTCACCCATTCACACACCGGTGGCGCAGCCTTCAGGAGCAATTTGGGGTTCACTATCTTGCCCAAGGACACTTTGATATGAAGTCTCAGGAGCATTACATTATGTCTTATTTTTTCTAATGTCTGTTCAGTACATTAATGAAGCTATAGCCAGCACCCAGTTAGCTTAGCTTAGCACAAATGCTGTAAAACATGGGAAACAGCTAGCCTGGGCAAATTAACATGATATGTTTTGTTTCAACTGTAAAATCAAAAAGTGTGAAAACATCAAATTGTGGTTTTACTGGAGCTTACATACTGGACTATTAATTGGCTGGGCGCTAACCAGGTGCTGCCTTTAGGCTCCTTCTTTTAATACATTTCTCCTTTGCTTTTTTTTTTTTTTTTTTTTTTTTTTTTACTTTTTCTGTGTTCACATTGCATATCTTTGCAGCATCTGTGACTAATGCACCAGTGAATCCAGCAGCAATTGTTGTGAATCACAATGGCAGCCTTACAAGTGTCATCAAGAGTCATACTAAGCTTAGAGCTAATCAATAAAATGTGGGAAGTTACAGGAGTACAAAAAGGATGGAAGTGTGTGCCTGAACTGCTGATGCATCAGGCAGAAGAAAAAGCACAATCATTATTCCTTTATCCACCTCCTGTATGACTGGCTTTCTAAAGTCTGACCACAAGGAGGCAATGTTGATTCACCGATCAACTCCCCTCAGTTCTCAATAAAGAAGAATTTCCTCATGAGTCAGTTTCAGACCTGGCACCAGGACAACGAGAACTCCCTGTAATCTGGATCGTTTCCTTTTTACTAAAACAGAGGTGAGTACAGCTGTGCTGTTGGGTATCTGAGTACAGGCTCTGAAACACAGTCACATGTCTACTTGTTGCTTATTGGTCGTTGTAACAGAAGAAGGCCTTAAAACAGGATATGACCACATGCAATACATGGACACAAACCAAATTCTTCTGAAATTACATGTGTGTCAAGACAGGAAATAGCTCTGGGATTTACTCTTTGCTTTTCCACTCTTCCTAAAACTCTTTCACCGCCTTCATATTCCATTGAAACAGTAAGAAGAAATACTAACTGGAAAAGAAGGAGAAAGGATGATACTCCTTGAGTTTAGACAATGGCATATTAAAAAGGTCCAGTGTGTCACATTTAGGAGGGATTATTGGCAGAAATTGAATGTAATATATAATATAATGTTCAAGCATGTAGTAAAATCAAATGAAAATAAGAAATGTAGGATGAGCCCCTTTATATCTACAGACACAGCTCCTCTTACAGAGTCCAGCATGTTTCTACAGTAACCCAGAACAGACAAACCACATACTGGCTCTAGATAGGGCCTTTTGCATTTTTTTGGAAGTTTCACGGCCACCATAGATTCTCATACACACTTGGATGAGGAGCCAGTATTCAGTTAGTTGCCATCTGCAGCCTCAACACTAGATGCCACTAAATCCTAAAACACTGGCCCTCCAAGGGACAATCATTCCTCTCCAAGAGTGGTTTAACACCAGCTTACCTTATAACACGAACCAGCTCATGAAAGGCTTTGTCCACATTCATTGGAGGATCCTTGGCACTGGTTTCAATATAAGTTATCTGAAGAAGCAGGAATATTTCAGATCTAAGCGTTAGTATTATTAGAGTGATATTAGTTGCTACTGGCATACTAACAATAATAAAAGAGGGACATAAAAAGTTCCCAGACAAAATTAGAGTAACTGTATATGACTTTCCATCAAACCTACTGGACTAACTAATTCAGGTTACATTATTAATACAGTGAACAAGTACATTTTATGTAAGAAAGTTCCTCCAGGCTTTCTCTTCACTTGAGGAACATTTTGAAGCTAAGAGCAGTCTCCAAACCTGTGATTTTTAATGCTGATGAGTGGTTATCTCAGTGACATTGATGCATTCTGTGTGAAAATAAAGCTTTTTGCAGATTACAATACGCACAGGCTTTTGGCTTCATTTGAGTCATATTTGCCTGCTTCTGTCTGTTTCAGTGTTGATGTTGTTCACTGAGACGATTTGTAAACATATTTTCTCTCTGAAAACAGTGTCCAGAATGTATAAATCTTAAAATGCCAGCTTGATGGTTTGTTGTAGTCTCTAGCTTTTCTTTATATTACACATATAAATATCCATGTAGGCAATCACACAGCACAACTGTCATCATTAACCTGTATTGACACCATTAGATTAAAATAATTTGGTGTTTCACTGTGGGCTGAGGTGTTTACAAAAACATCCTTGAAACACTAATGGTGTTCCAAAGAAGGCAGTGTTTTAAAATGTAGATGGCTTAATGTGGTGAGTGTTTGTTTCTGTCCAGCTGTGGAAACCAGTTTCAGTTTTATTCTGATTGTTGAGTGAATTCAGATACAGAACTCTGGACACAGATTTGTTTTTTCCAAAAAAGCGACTAGCGACAAATCTAGCGACTTTTTTTGGAGTTATTGGAGAATGACTTGACAATGTCAACGAGCAGCAGGAGAGGAGAAATATAAGCGAACTGGCAGCTCAAGGGAAGAAATGTATAGTCATTTTAATGCAAAATAAATTCTATCAATATAAACGATATGGTCTTGTGCTATATCCTGTTTGAAAATATATCGATATAGATTAAAATATCGATATATTGCCCAGCCCTAGCACAGTCCTGTGTAAAAACTCTGTTAGAAAACTGAATGTAATATATGAAATCGGGTTTCTTACTTACGTTATGTTTGGCAGCCATCTCTTGGCCCTGGTCAGTGGTGACCTTTCTCAGATGGACCAAATCCACTTTGTTTGCCACCAACACCATGGGGAAGGCCTCCCTGAGAGGAAAATGACACACACACACACACACACACACACACACACACACACACACACACACACACACACACACTCAGGAATTTCTTTATAACTGAACAATGCATTTCCAAACCACTTACAGTGGTATCAAAGAGCGTTTAGAAGCATCTCATGGTCTGGAGAGTATTTTAAAGACCTCACAGGTTTAGATTAGAAAGAGCATCACATGCTACACACACTGTCTGAGAGGTGTCAGATTTCTGCAACGCTCAAATCTTGTAGAAAAAAGGGTAAAGTGAAGCACGACTAAATACAGAGAGACTGCAACTTGCTCACTTCCAGTTTCTATTTTTGTAACATCTCAAGCTCGGTTTTTATTGGCTGCTGTCAGTCACAGTCAGAACAGATGCAATCTCTTCTCTCACAACAGACATTCATAACACAACCAATTAGAAATATGTAAACACGTGATGTTCTGCCAAACTGATCTGTAGCTCAAGGGAAGTGATGACAACATGAGATCATGATCCTTCATGAACCATTCTAATCTTGAAACATGAAAACGCTACCTGTTAGCACCGACTGAAAAATGTCTGAAGAGACCGGCAGAGTTTGGCCTTTCAAAATACTAAATATGTAATATAATTGGTGCAGCACAATCACATGAATAGGGTTCAGAAGGTTATAAATAACAATCTATTATGTCTGGCAAAACTACTTCCTCTTTTAGTATCACTGGCTCCAGGGTACAGTAACTTATACTTGTTATATTTAAGTGTTGTGCACATACAGATTTTCAACGCAACGGTTGGTTGGCATCGGACATTTTGGGCACATTCGCTATTGTTTTCATTTCCATGTTATCTAGTCAAGATAACTGGGACGAACATAAAGTTCATTTAGCTACAACCAGTCTGACAACTCACTGTTCCTAAACCACAGCAGTTATTTTGGTGAGTAAGTAATAGATTCCTGACCATAACTATATAAAACATATTGTCATGATAAATTAGAGGAAGATGCAAGCTCAAATATGTGTCTGTTTATTGTGGGATGGAGTTCTAGATACGATTGCTAAGCTAATCTGTAACCTACCTGTCCTTGACCCGTAGTATGAGTTGATGGAATCGGTCAACATGTTCAAAGCTGGCCTTGTCTGTCACAGAGAAGACGATGAGGAAGCCGTCTCCTGTCCTCATGTACTGCTCCCTCATCGCGCTGAACTCCTCCTGTCCGGCTGTGTCCAGCACTATTGAGATAGATGGACACAAATGCATTACTTTACACGTGTCTCTCTCAAAGCAGGTGACCGTGCTTTCGCTCTTTTAGCCCCAATGCGCTGGAATTATCCCCAACTCTGCTTTTCTGAATCGTTTAAACAGCTTATAGGCAAGCCTTCTTATAGATCTATCTATCTATCATCCTACATTTTTTGTGTCTTTTTAGGTAGCAGTGGAAAATGGTTCATTATTTCTCATTGTCCCACCTGATTCAACTTAACAGATAACAAGAAACTTATCAAGCATGCCAAGACCTGACCTTTCAAAGCCACAATAAAGAGTCAGAGTTATTCCAAATATTAAATGTTGAAACCTTCCTAACCAAAACATTGTTACATTTATTTACTAACGAACATAAAACGGCACAACTATTGCACAATGAGCAATTTTGTTATTGCGACTTCTTTCAATTTCCCGATGGTCGTGGTCAGAATAAGACCAAAACTTGTGCAATCACCTCCACTTTCATAACCGTGAGGGAAAGACAGCAGAGCTCATTTGTCGTCAATTCTTTATAACACAATGTCAAACGTTTAGAATACATTCCCATGAACTGTAAAAATGTTTTTCTAATTCTTTCCAGGGCTTTATATGTTACCAACATGATTTTAATGCTTTATTAAAGGAAGGATAAAACCATCAAATGATGCATAATTTCTCCCACATGCAACAAACATAGCACTGCCTTTTTCTAAACATCATCCATTTGTTCAGGGAGTTCAGCTCAGTTTCAATAAACAGCAACCGCAGGAATGTAGTTAAGAAATCCAAAAGATAAATACAGTAGAAGATAAGCATGGAGAGGTAGGATCATTCACCAGCTGCTGACTTGTTAATTTCACATGCACATACATTTCTACTCACCATCCAGTATTGCCCACTGTCCATCTATCTCTGTGTGTTTGAGATACGAGTCCTCTATCGTGGGGTCGTAGTCTGGCACAAAGATCTTCTGGAAAAATTGGATGGTGAGGGCGCTCTTCCCAACACCGCCATCCCCCACCACCACCAGCTTGTACGTTGGCAGGTTGTCGCTTGGCACAGCGCTGGTCGCCATGGTTACCTTGACAGTGGTGGTATAGGTGGGAGGTAGGCTAGTAGGTGGCTGATGAGAGACGCACCTGGCTGAAATGGAGGACAGAGAGAGAGAGAGAGAAAGAAAGAGGAAGGGATTTACAATAGACAGGGGAGGGAACAATAGACAGACGAGAGAGAGAACAAGGGAGAGAGGTGTTAAGATTTTTTGTTGCAGCTGCTTTTTCATCACCATGGAGACCACAGATCACAGCGAGGAGTTATGGATAGCAGAAAGATGGGGGGGGGGGGGGGGGCGGACGCGTGGTGGGGGGGGGGACAATCATAGGAAAATGGTGAAAGAAAGGCTTAAAGAGAGAGTTCACCACACTTTAAGCCCACCTACAACACAAACTTTTAATGACTGGGTAACAATAATTTAGACTGCACCCACTGGAGAAAGACAACAAGCTGAATTACAACAAAATGTTCAACTGAAAAGACCACAACTGAAGCCACTGCATCTACGCCTGTATTGACATGAGTATTTATGCAGGATGGATACTTATCAGCAGGCTGGTTTTAGCATCAGCAGGCTGGTTTTAGTATCAAAAGGCTTTTATTTTGCATTTTCCACCAAGATTAGTGACTTAGTACTGTTGTGAGAGTTGGTCTACCAAGATCTAATGCAATTCTCATATTAGAAGAAGAAGGATCATAAAAGAAGCAGCAGCCACAATAAAACTGGTTGGATGAAGGATTGCAGGCAACAGACGTTATTGTCATGTTTCATAGAAAACCACTCGTTCTGCTCTCACGTCATTGACTCACTCACATGAAGGATATCACAGCCGTATGGAAAAGCAGCTAAGGCAAGCTTTGGTGAGCCTGGTTTGGCGCAGAAGCAGAAACCAGGCTAATAACATCTAATCTCAGTGGCCCACTAGAACCACAGAGTGGGCAGAGAAATATGATGGCTTCAACACAGACGGATAACTGTAGTTTGTAATTACGGCTTTTTGAAAACAAAAATAAACATCTAACATGCTAGAGTATGAGAGTTTTAACAGAGGAGTATTTCTTTCCATGCAAGTGAAGTACATTAGAGGCACAATATGAAAGTTTAAACGTTTGGAGATGATTTTTTTACACTTCATGGGAACAGTTTGTACAGTACTCAACAATTGTGTGTATGTGGGCTCTAATAAAAATGAATACTGTATTAATATATGTCATGCTATCTCATGCATGCTGTTATGGTAAAAAGCTAGACACAAAGAGAGACAGAGCTACAGAAAGAACACGACAGGAAAGGAGGTAAGAGGAGAGCGCGAGCGGGGTTGAGGGTGAGAGAAATTACAAACAGAAGAGTGATGCAAAATAATTCTATCATCGATTATTAAACACTGTGCGACTTTACTGCGACTGAAATGAACCCAGCTTGGTCCAATCAATCGCCACAGTGAGGTCGTCAATCAAATCAAGCTCACTTAAAAGGTACACTAAAGAGTTTTTGACCACTAGTAGTGCTAATGAGCTTTTTTTTTTTACGAGTCAGTCCCCATTTTGTGTATAGTGGAGGGCAAGAGAGGCAGAGTAAATTGGTTATCTGCATTCATATGCAGATTAATGTTTATAGAGATTAGCAGAATCAGGTGTCAACTTGCTATTTAAACTGCAGAAAAAGTCTTAGCCTGGATATCTGTTTTCCGTTTTCCAGATATCTGCTGGCTACACCAGAAGCCAACAAAAATTAGCAGTTGCCCACAGAGGCTAATCATCGTCAGACAATAACCAATGGCTTCCAAGATTTCCACAGACGTTCGGGACCCTGTGCATAGGGATTCTCTTTGGGTCTCTTCCCACATCCACAGCTCCACAGAGAAACGTAGTAATGCAGCAACAAGAGGAAGACTAAATGCTCATCCCTGCCAACATAGTACAACAGACTATACTGAAGGATAAGATGCTGAATCTTCACACCAATAGGCCGCATATCTGCATACTGTGTCAATGCATACAAATCTTCCTATCTTATTAAAGACAACATTTTACGAGCGTGCCTAATAGTAGGCAGACAAGGTTGTACAGTTGATGCTGCTCTTGCTTCACTCTTCGTCTGCCTGTTAAGTTACTTTGCAATATACAATGCAGAACCCAAAATCCGTCCGCAGCGATACGCAGCCATTCTAGTCAATGTTTTAAACCACATTGGCTCCACCACGGTCCGGTTCAGCAGCGGACCTGAGCTCCACGTGAAATAAGCGGCTGTTCTATTTCTGACGGTCACCGCAAGCAGCCCACGTGAATTTACACAGAGCACCTCAAGCTGGTTGAAGCCAGACACAGAAACAGCATAGAGAATATATATACACACACACACAAAACAAATTAACTACGTGGTATATTTATACATGTATAGGCGTATTTAGGAAAACATTAATGAAAGAAAATGACCAAATCCGGCTAAGCTTTAAAAACATTTTGAGTAATGTTAACTGTACAAGTTAAATGTACAATTTAGACTGAATGGGTTAAATCATCCAAACCAGTTACCATTTAAGTCAAGCCATCAACATTGTAAATACAAATATGAAATAATACCACTCTACTCTGTTTCACTGTAAAACCTCCAGATTTCTAATTCTCTTAAACTATAACAGTCAAAAGCTGACAAAAAAACACATTCACTCACTACTAGCACAACACCCTCGCCACCCACCCACCCACGCACCCATTCCTCCTTCATCCACCAGGAAACAGCTGTCAGCTGGCTACAGTCCATCCTTTCCTGCCCAGCACAATGGAGGGAAGGACGATGTTTCCTTCCTTTCCAAAGACCAACCAGCCAATCGGCCAGCCAGCAGGTTGGGCACAGAATTTCTAAGCCAAATTCCTGATGTTAAAAAGCCTCTTCAGTCAGTTGGCCGGCTGTCATAAAGTCCCAAAGTAAACATTTCTGCCATTATGCTATTTCACAAGACACCGCCTTAGAAAGACTTTCGGGGTTGTGCAGAAAAACAAAAACACAACAGCTTGAGAAGCAACGTGAAATCACAGTAACCTGCCACCAGTTGTGGTTTTCAAACCAGTCATGCCTGGTTGACTGAAGCCAAGTCAGGTCACAACCTTGTATGGTGTGTCAGCATTTCCCTCTGAGTCTACTCAGTGGAGTGCACAGTTCTCTAAACCAACACTCACCATCCTGTGAGGCTAAAATAATCCACAGACACCAGTTTAAACCAAATTCTTTTGAGAGTGGAAGCTTTGTAGAGGAAATTTTATTATGTGTCCAACCAAAGTTAGTCATCTGCCCAGTGTGGCTGGCTAGATGGCGTTACAAACCGTGATGTTTCGTTGGGCCGACCAAGCCTGCAAACTTGGACATACTTAGAATGTTGTGTACAACACTAATGCCAATGAATCTGAGTCCTTTCCTCTTGGTTTTGGTCTTTCACACTAAGATGGTATTTTCCTCCCCTGAAATTTGAGTTTCTGAAAGACACTTTGCAAAAGTCTTATGTTATTGTTATGGATAGAAGGAATGGAGCTCATTCAACACAGTCATATATCAACCCAAGTTCAAATACTAAGAAACAGCAACGCTGATATAACGTTACTGCCCAATTCTGTCTAGCAGTGACTGATAATGTAATGTGATGCAATAACATGATGTAATACAAATGTTGTCATTAAAAGAATATTTCAAAGTGGTTGTATGAGGTACTGTATGTAGAACATCTGTATTCCTATACATAAGCTCACTGTATTAAACTGCAGATCAGATCAGAGTTACAGTGGTGGAGCCAGGAAAACACAAACACATGCCAAACCTAGAGAGTTTGATTTCAGTCTGATCTCACAACTTTCTGACCCAAACAGCAGAGCTGTGGTATAAAGTAGTGCATGTCAATGAAGAAGGCTGTCCGACTGCAAGGAAAAGCAGTAGGAATATTCTTAATATAGCGCACGCTTAAACGGATGTTGTTGTTGTTTTTTTTGTGGGCCTTTTTATGTGATCAAAATCAGTTTTTACGCTGACTATCAGTGCACAGGGGATTACCTTTGAGCAATTAGTTAGCCTTGATAAAGCAAGTGCCATTCAAATTATTATTTTTTCTTTCTTAGAAACGTGAATAGAACAACATTTTTTTGTGTATTTGGGTACTAACGCAGAATAAGAAACCACCTTTATATACAACTAATGTGCAACTGTTAACTGATAATGTCATGATGACCATTTGTTTCACACCAAAATATAGTTACTGCAACTTTATTTAGATTTATGGTTTTATTTTGGCACTCACGGCACCTGGTTAAGGTTAAGGAAAGCCCATAGTCTTTGCTGAACATAGAAAAAATCTGTAATGTCCCTTGGTACGTTTTACACATTATATATTTTTTCTTCACCATGAGTCCATTTAGCCTCTCCGGGCTCTTGAGAAGTGGCTAGCTGCTGCCTTGGGAAAGGATAAAGGGACTTCCCTCTTCACATGGGAACAAAGCAGCAACACATCTCACAGAACAGGAATAAGGAGGAACACAGCGGTGCACACCCCAGCCTGTTTTCTAGCGTTGATATCAACACTCATCGATCATACAAGGGAGGTGTTAAGACATAGTTCTCTGAGTTCAAAGTATATTAATGCTCTCAAGCTGCTGTCAAGTTACAAACTGTAGACAAACCTCACCCTTATCTTCTTGGATTAGAGAGCTGAGCTTTTATTTTACATTGGACTTGTATAACTATGAACTGTGACAGAGTGAACAGATTATATATTTTCCTAAGTATTAAAAACCCTGATTTTTTTGGAGGAACTGGGTGTCCAACCTGGGGGAAGCAGGTTCCTGGTTCTTGTCACCAAGACAGCTGAAGTGCAGCAGTAATTCGCTCAAGGGCTATCTTTGTCTGAGAGCTGGGGCAACTATAAAAGGACCCTAACATTTATTTATTAATTGAAAATTTGATGCTTAATAATTAGACAACACATAGAAATTACATGTTCCAAAATGACATAAAATCTGGCATTTAATGCAGTAATTTCGATATCCCCTCATCATATTTTCTGCAATGACGACACCCGGTGCAACATTTGGCTGAGAGGACAAAGTGCAAATAGTCTAAAGGGGCTGTATAGTTGGTCACATGATGACTAACCTGACACAGTCTCCAGTTTCACAGCATTGTTTGAGAACCCATTTTGAGCAGCCATAAATTACACTGAATACTGAATACTTTCAGAATACTACGCCATTTTCAGAAATTCTTTGCGGATAAGGCTGCCATTCACACCCCAAATATGTCACTAATGTACTGTGACTTGCTGGGGGCATTTCCTCCTATGACCTATTCATTCATTCCGACAATTTTTACATTTTTTTCCTAGATATTTGGGAATTTCGACTAGGACTCAGGATGTCATGAGTGAACCACTAGCAGACATTAGTGACGCTGGATGAATGACCTTTGTTACTGTACAGTAACATGAACAGCTGATTTCAAAGGGAGAAATGCTACAATAGTTTAGGTTATAATACTGTGTTTAAAGTTTGAAAATCATTGGTTGATTATGATCTTATCTTTATCTATGTCTATATCTATATATCTTTGAATGAAAACATAACCTGCCAGTACTCTATGGCATTTCTCACAGATATTAGACACCACTGAGAGAAGTCAATCATCACTCTTTGAGGGGCTCACTGTAACGTAAGGCACAACGGTCAGTGTGTACGATCTGGTGGCATCCAGCAGTGTAGTCATCGATTGCAACCACCTCACCTCCCCCTCCGCTTAATATCATGAAGGAGAAACAGTAGCCAGGCAACTTGCAAAAAAAAACTTTAGATCAAGTCTTTATTTTGTCCCTTCTGGGCTTCTGTAGAAAGATGGTGGTTCAACATGGTGGACTCCATAAGAGGACCCATTCCCTCTGTAGACATAAAAGGCTCATTCTAAGATAACGAAAAGATAATTATTCCTATTTTGAGGTGATTATACACTAATGAAAACATAGTTATACATAATATTATCAATTTCTGCCATATTCTGTAAGTACAGCCCCCTAAATCTGACACACTGGACCTTTAATTTGTATGATTTGTTCAATAATAATTAAAGGTCAAAAAATAAAATGTTTTTTTATCGGCTTCCAGTAAGTTCATGTCATATGATTAAAATAAAAACTATGATGACTATGATCTGATAAGTATGCTTTGGGCATCAATTTAACTTTATGCATTTGTCATATGTTGATCTAAACTGATATTGGGAAATACCCTAAAAATTACATTTATTTCATCATCAACCAGCCCTAACATCATCAAGATAATATTTTTGTTCTTCATTTTCATAGTTTGTTAACGATCAAAGTGATTAAATGTATTCTTGGCTATTAAACAAAGTCCCATTCTTTCCATGTAACGGTTTAGAGCGTCAGCCTCTAGGTTTAGCCATGTCCTGTTCTCTCAGTGCCGATTGTGTTCTTTATCCTCTAACTAAATATGTGAGTTTACAGACATACATACAATTTTATTATACCTACATGAACTCTGTGTTATGACTGTTTAGATCCAGCACCTACTGATCAAGTTACAACTGATCAGTGATCAGCTACATTTCTTTGCAAAGAAAGATAAGGAATGTATAACATATTCGGCTCTAAATAAAGGAAATATCCTACTAATTTAATGTGGAATGTTGTATAGCGACTAAGTAATTATGGGGATATTTGCCTTTCTTAAGTGCACCTCAGATGATGAAGAAGACGGCCTGCATTTCTTATATGACTGCTTGATTTAAAGTCTGTGTAAAGGAAATTCTGAGATTTCTCCCAAAATACATTAACTATGTTGGAAACGTGAAAAGAATTTGACTGATATTTTACTGAAATGTGGAGTTAGAGGTTAAAACATGCTTTTTACCAGTTTTCAGTCCAGGATTTTTTGGGCGGTCCTAAAGGGTGGCTCGATGACACACTGAGGCCACCCTGAGCATACCCCTGCACCCCTAGCAGAGATATTAATTCGTCCTGCTCAGAGTGTTTCAATGTGTGTCATGTCATTTTCTGAACCCATCTGACACGTTTCAGTCGCTTCAAAATTGCTGCTTGACTGCTCCCACGTGTGGGCGTGGCTTCAGCACATTCAGTGGACACGCCCCCACAGACCTGGAGCTGAGAATACTGCTCTTGACCAGATTTTGACACCTAATTTAATCAACAATATTTTTAATAGGGATGAACCGATTGTGAAATTCTGGGCTGATACCAATATTTAAAATGACGATGTTTTTTCTTTGTTACATGCATTGCAAATTGCATAATTGTGGATCTTTCTTGAAGTGTCCCAGAATCGTCTCTACGCTCAGCTACATGTTGAATACGTGTCTGTTCTATTTTTGACACGAGCAGCCCGCGTCAATCTACACAGAGCACCTCGAGCAGGTGGAAGCCAGACACAGAAAAAACATAGAGAATCCGGTGGATTTTCAAAATAAAATACCCCCTGCCAACTTCCAGTCGTAAAAACAGACAAAGGTGACACTAAATAACTACGTAGGATATTTAGACATGTAGAAGCATATTTGGAAGACCATAAACCGTGGAAATGGCCAAATCTGAGCAAGTCTGGCGGGACAAACACTTGCTTCTGAAACACTCCCAGTGGGGTTTGAAGTCGCGTGCAGGACGGACCAAAACGCGACGTGCCACATACGTGTGCGGTGGTTTCGGAGCCTCCAAAAATAAATAAATAAATAAATGGAAAAAAGAAATGTTTCTCCTCAGCACAGCATTCATGCGACATATAAATCAACATATAATCATCGGCAGCCCCATTGTGAATGTCATCTTTATTTTCCGATGGCAGTTAAGGAGGCGAACATCGCCGATGCCGATGTTCAGCCGATGCATCGGTGCATCCTAAATTTTGAGACAGCAAGGGGGTGGTCGTGAGATGATTTTCAGAAATCAAATAAAATATTAAAACTATTAGAAATAGCATATTTTAGCCATAATTGTAACAAAAGATAAAAATAGTAGTTAAATTTAAAACAAAGACCTTTCGATTTTCTTTGCCCCTTGTGACTCCTGATGTGAATATTAACGACATTAGCAACAACAACAACATTAGCTAAGCTCAATCAGCATCGTGCTAAACATTACATTGTAACAAGCGCAAATCATTTGACTGCTGTCAAGCGACTGTACGTATAGACAGAGCAGTCACTGGCATTACACAGGCTTGAAAGTTTGGGAACACCTGCTTTAGAGGCAAATAATGAGCATTTTACTCCAAAATATGATGATATGATGTTATCAGTGAAACTCACAAGCAGTCTATAAAAGTGCATCTGAAACAACTAGTAAATTAGTTAGTCGACTGACAGAAAAACTGCAAAAACATTTCATGGTTCCAGCCAGTGGCGCCGTATAGGGGGGAAAAGTTAGGACAATTCCAAGGGCCCACGACTGACAGGGGCCCCAAAAAATAGGCAAACACCAATATAAAGTTATTAAACCAAATTTTGTCATGGGACCCAAAATTCCTGGCAGCACCCCTGGTTCCAGCTTCACAAATGTGAAGATTTGGTGCTATTCCCTTTGAAGTATTTGAATAATTTCCATTTATTTCTAATATTTTTGAGATGTGGACTATTAGTTATGATATAACATAATATATATATAACAAACATTAGTTGCAGTTCTATATCTCTATCTCAATAAACGTAAGAAGCAAACTCCTGCTTTACATTAATACATGCGTAATAATAACCAAATGTTATAATAGTGAAATAATCATAGGGGGCATTTTTCTGTATTGAGTACTGTGAATTTTCCTAATTATACTATACTAGTTCATAAGTCACATTTACAATGCAGGCGTACGAATGGAGCATTTTCAAAGGAGGACCTGAAAACCTCACCACTGCACTGGTGTCACCTGGGTAAGACACCGTCACCACATCTCACAGGAACCATTACTTAATAACTGGATAACACCAAGGCAATGTAGATCACACTGGCCTGGCTGGGTAAACCCAGCATCTACCAATCATCCAGATTGGTAGATTTCCCCTAGTCAAAGGTCACAATTAAGCTTGGGGAAATTATGAAACAGCTTGTAAAAAAAGCCAGATACTCTCACAAGCAACATGATCCTCCTCAGCAGAAGCAGCAGCAGGGTTTGACATTTCCATGAAGTTATGATGGAAGGATAAAGGGGGATCTGTCCCCAGAGAGTCAAATTATTTGGTGATTTCACTTTGCTATTAATAGTGATTAGTGTGTGTGTGTGTGTGTGTGCGTGTCTTTGCAGACTGACTGGTGCTTCTGAATGATCTCATCCTATGATTTGATACATGAAAAATCTCTCTGTTCTCCAGTGTCCAGCGGTTAAATCTGCACAGCTATTTCAGAGCTGGACTGTGTACAGCTGTGGTTTTACTGGGTCTGTGTGTATGGACATATACAATATAAAAGATAGGCACTGTGTGTGTGTTTGGTTTGGTCCCTACGGGAACATTTTTGACACACAGAGGCAAGGCCTTTATGTGTGTGTGTGTGTGTGTGTGTGTGTGTGTGTGTGTGTGTGTGTGTGTGTGTGTGTGTGTGTGTATGGAAAACCGACAGTAGCCGCCCCTGAATAACGGATTTCGGTTGCTTCATTTTTTTTTTTTTCTCTCTTTAAGTTTCCAGCAAAAAGGGATTTCCGCAAACGACACACAGTCGTTCATAACGTGAATTAAAAACGAGCTAACTTCTCTTTGACTGTCCACCGAGCTGTCATTAGTCAAAACAACCCGGTGACAGCAAAGCTATGCTGCTGTTAAGTTGTTGATAGGCGAGTACCGTTGATTTTTTTTTTTTTTTTACATTAACGGTAGATGTTGCCTTCACTGTCCGCGAATACAGACGCCCGCAACCGCGACCTCTCCGTCTCCTACCCTGTCAACACGAAAGCTACTTACCGATATGAGCTTGGCTGTCGTGAACACAAAGAAACGTCCTCACGCCGACATATCCCTCCTCATCTCTCTCTCTTTCTCCTCGGCTTCAAACCACCGCCACCACCGCCGCCCTTTCGCCACAGACGGGAGTGTGCTCCCCACATCTGCGAAACAATACGTTGAGTAGCTAATCTTTGTATTGCAACAGCTGATGCTAAAAATAGAAAAGCCCTAAAGGGGGGTGAACGACGTTTTTCGGTGAATACTGTAAAGCACACACTGATGGTTTTCAGTGTAATGTTATATATATGTTTGAGATCAAGTGGAAAATAACGTGTTGGTTTTTCTTCGTGTTTTATTTTCGGTGTTAATTTGTTGAAATCTCACGAAGCAGTGAAAGAGTTCCCCTTTTTAGTGAAATGGACTGTTCTTATGCTCTGTTGACATAGCGGACCCCTTTAAAGGGATAGTCCTGTCAAATTAGCCGTGCCTAATTTAAGGGAGACAAATTGATTAATTATATAATGTTTAAAAAATCTGTGTCTGGTGAAATGTAACTAAGTACAGTTACTCTAGTACTCTACTGTTTTTTTTCTTTGCTATTTCCATTTAAAGCTACTTGTTTGTTAAATCATTTAATCAATTTAGTGATATACCTGTTGTCTTAATCAGCAATAGCCTATATCAAGTTATGATGTTTTTCTTCTCATATTTGGTATGCTCAAACATGATGACACTTCTCCTCAAATAATTTTGTGCCATTAATGCAACAGCTTGTGATATAGAAGAACAAACACCTTAAAAATAAAGTACTTTAATTAATCTCTAATTTAGAGCCAATAGTGTACTTTTTACTGCATTACATGTATTTAACAGCATTAGTTACTGGTGACTTTGCAGATATTAATACAAAAATATAAATCAGTTAATGCATTGTGATGTATAATTGCCCATTTTGCTTGATGAGCACTTTTACTTCACATAGGCTATTTTAATGCTACTTTTACAATACAATTTTAGCTATATATACTTTAGCTATATATAGAGCCAATATTGTACTACTATTGTATCCCACAACATTAGTTAATTTGCAGATGCAGATTATTAATACAAAATGTAAATCAACTAATGCACTGTGATGTATTTAGCTACCCAGTAGTATGCAGTTGCAGTTAGTTTCACTTTAACCATTTCACTCATGAATGCATCACAAATTTACATTGTGCATAATGAGTAGTTTTACATATGGTAGGCTTCTTTAAGTACACTTTGGTATTACTTTTATAGTTTTACAGTACTTTTACAGAAGACTTTTACTTAAGTAAAATATTTGAGTATATCTTCGTCCAATGGTTGGGTGTTGCTATGTTTTATCATTGTAATTCTAATAATCATTCTAATTTGATTATATTATTTGTGTGTTTACATCAGTAATAGCCTATATCAGGTAATGATATTCTTATTTTTCTAGATGTTTTACATGTTTTTATACGTGACATAAATTCTCCTCAAATAACTTTTAATAATAATAATAACAGTTTGTGATATAGACACAAAAATCTCACAAATACAGTATGGTGTCAGCTGATCGATTCTTGGTTGGAGTCTAGGTCACTAAACTGGTGATCTGTTCACTCTTCTGGTTCATCGTTCTGGCTTATTTTATTCTACAGGTGGTTCTTTCTTCTGCACACCTAAAGTTGAATCATTTCCCTTCCATGACACCACATTTTGCTCAAACATTAAAAGTGGGACTTAATAAATAAAGTAAAGCATGCAATATGAATAATAGAACATGCCTTTTTCACAGCAGACATTTTGAAGTTTCACCGTAGGAAAATGCAGTTGTTTCTTCAAGTGTCTCAGTCAACCATGACAGTGCCACATTGAGCGAGTGCACACAACTGAAACTGATACCGCTAAATAGAATTCACTATTCATTAATTTTATTATTTAGACATGTTATTTAGACACTTCTCCACTACGACGTAGTTTTCTTGTAATTATGAAATCTCTTTCTTTGAATCCTGAGATACAAATCTTGTAGTCATGAAATGCTGAGTCATATTTAGGAGTAGGTTGAGAGAAGACGGTTGTAGATTGTAGATTTCAAATGTGACAAAAAAAAAAAGAAAACATGACACATACACATGTGTTTTCCTGACATTTCACGTAGAAAACACGACTTTCACATGTTGTCACGCATGTTTCATGATAAAGGACAATCATTGAACATAAAGTGTATGCTCTTACCTTCTCATGAACTTGGTTAGTTTGAGCTAGAGGTCAAAGAGACAGATAAGGATCTGATCAATTAAGGGAAAGGTTGTGTGTGTGTGTGTGTGTGTGTGTGTGTGTGTGTGTGTGTGTGTGTGTGTGTGTAGAAAGATTGAGAGAGGGGCTTGGTGATATTGAGAATAGATTAGGGTGGATGCTCCAACAATTTAATTTTGGTGGGCAATAAATCTGCATGCACCAGACTGTAGACCGGCAGGTCTGTGCAGAAGGAAGTAAGAACAATATATTGTTCTTAAAATAATCACTTCCCAGAAATATTGATAATTATGACGTTGTTTGCAAGCAGATGAGTGCAGTATATATAACTAAGCCACAGAAGACAGGGTGTGACCCTAAACATGATATCTCATGAGATGTATCTCATGAGATGTATCTTAACTGATATATTATTTAAAGAGAGATATGACCTAGTTAATAAGTGCACATGATGTAAGCTATATGCTCAGGAATACAAAACACACGCATACACACTCTCCACATTACTGGCAAGTTATAATAGAACAGTCCATTACCAGCAGCCATCAGTGGTGTGTGTGTGTGTGTGTGTGTGTGTGTGTGTGTGTGTGTGTGTGTGTGTGTGTGTGTGAGAGAGAGAGAGAGAGAGAGAGAGAGAGAGATGTAAATAATTCAATTGAAATGAGGAAGTGGAGCTTGATACAAGTTTTACCTCTGTAAATAATCCAGGCATTAGGCCTTTTACAACTCACATTACAGTAACAAAGTGATGGTAAGTGAAGTGGTCTCTCCCTCTCTAAAGGTTTGACCAGGATTTCCAGGAACATCTACTGAATTTAAAAGCACGTGTGCACAAACAAAGAGACACAACTAGCACACATATATTTTGCTTGGCAGTGCTTGAGCAATCAGAGAGAAATTAATATATAATATATATTTCTCTAATGCTTAGAGATGTCAGGGCTAACAAAAACCTCTTTGCCCATGGGTATTGTACCCATACTTGATGCTCAAAAATGTAGTTGGGTGTATGGGTCAATGCCTGGTCTCGATCATAGATAGTTTTCTGTAGGCCTATATCTAATCTAATCTCTCTAAGATGTTGAATTGTTGCTAACACACAACATTCATGACAATTTACCATAGACTGAAACAGCTCTTCTCAGTCTCCAATGACATTATGATGGCTGTTGATGTAGGTCAATATATTGTTTGTGCATGCCTGAGAGTGTCCTGGACTGGCTCTCATATCTCACCTGTTTGGTCCATGCATGTCTGAAACCACTTCCTGTGGTGTGCCTCTGTTCTGTCTTGGGTCCTTTATAATTTGCTTTATATATGCTTCCTTAGGCCACATTATTAACAGATTTAAAGGAATCTCTTATCACTATTATGCTGATGATATCCAATTGTATTTCAATGGATGGCTAGCAACTTTTTCCAGTTAAACACAGTGTCTTTATCACTGCTTCTGATAGCCTTAAAGGTTGCTCACTATACTGGATCCCTTTCTTCAGCAGTAAAGTCTAGTCTTGATGTTATATTTATATACCGTATTTGACAGAGTGCATGCACTTCAAACAACATATAAAATCACTGACCTGTTCATGTTTCTTTGGCCTGAAATACAGATGATCATTCACACATTATACCATTCTGGCTGGATTTCTGTAATTCCCTTTTGACCAACCTCAACAAGTCATCTCTAGGACCATCTATAAATGAACGCTGCTGCAAAGCAGTTGACCAGGTCCAGAAGTACAACTCACATCATACCCATTTTATCTGCATTACATTGGCTTCCCTGGTTCTTTTCACATAGAGCCCTGCAAGGTCAGGCACCAGAATACATCTTGGATCTGCTTCATCTTTATATCATCAGTAGGTCACTCGGGTCTTCTAACCAGGGCTTACACCTTAAACAAAAGGTGATTGTACCTTTGAAGTGGTGGCTCAGACATGGTGGAAGACTCTTTTCTGTAGACTTACATTGTGCGGTCTCTGCTGAAGCCTTCAAAAAGAAGCTAAAGACCAATTTATTCAAACTGGCCTTTCTCTCATGTGTTGTTTATTGTTCTGTTGTAGCTTATGTTATGGTGTGTTAGAACATTTTCATATCTACAGTTGTTTAAAATACATACTTTTGGTGAAATTCGACTTCAAGCCCAAATATTTTATATAAGTTATATATAAAAGGGTACAAATAGAGGTGCCTTTTGATTCAGTCTGGATGGCCAGCTAATCATACTTGTGATGAAGAACAAAAATGGTAACAAATGGTAGTTATTTTTCTACAACTGGAAAAAGGAATTGATGTGCCAGCACATTTATGTCATGTGGCAATGCATTAACTAACAGTAAATTGAAGGTAAACATGATGTAAATGCTATGTTTTTAACATGAGCTTTGGACTATGTTCACTGGGAAGATCTATTGATTTAGGCGCTGGACAACTTGTAGAAAGCAATCAAGAGGTGGTGAACTGATTGACTGGGTTACTGATTTATTCATTCATTGAGAGGTCACTCCAATGGATTGGACGGCAAGTTGATGGAATCTTAATTTGAGAATTGATTGCTTTCTGTCTCCTGCACACTCCTCATTTTTCTTCCGATGCTGCTGTTTGGAAGGCTCAGTCAGATGGAGTAAGCCTTTTTGCACCTTGTAGGACCATGGGCTCAACAATACTAAACCAAAATTTGTGTTCCCACAGGAATATTCTAGCATCTGTACACACTTTAATGTTGATTTTCTCTTAAGGTACATAAAAAGGCCACAGTGTTGTTCGTGTTCTCGCTGGATAGGCTTGACTTCAGTGTCATGGATCATTAAGCACCAGTGACGTCTGTGTGTGTGTGTGTGTGTGTGTGTGTGTGTGTGTGTGTGTGTGTGTGTGTGTGTGTGTGTGAGTATTGATGCAATGACACATAGAATGCGCACATGCATCCATGTGTAAAAATACACACACTGAATCCAATGCACATCAATCTCCAGCAAATAGCCTCCTTGACCTCTACATACAGGACACTGCCCTCATACAGGATAAAATAAAAGGTGCTAATGGTAGTCTGGCTGCAATCAGAGTTTAATATAGTCGCTTCAGGTTGTGTAGGTGGTCACTGTTTCCAGTATACCTTTTTAAATTTGCACCTGCCCATTTCTTTCCACAGTTACAGTGATGTGGCTTCTTCCAGCAGAGAGAAACACCATGGAAATGCTTCCAGTCCATCACAGGACTGACACATCTCTGTATGAAGTTAATTATGATAATGACACATGAATGTCATGAACAAACAAACTAACAATACTGCCTTTGCATTTGTGCACTTATCTGCTTAAGGTTTCTAGAATAGAATAGAATAGAATAGAATAGAACATTATAGGGGATTCTCTCTCTCTCTAATTCCCTTCAGAGACACACACACACACATATTGCACATACACAGACACACATTTCCATCGACTCTTGCCTGTTTCCATGGAGACAGTAGTGAGCTGTTTCTTTCCACTAGGATCAGACCGTCTGTCTTGATCACAATACATATGCACATACACATGCGTGCACACACACACACACACACACACACACACACACACTGCAAAGTGATGAATTTTTCAGTCTTAAACAGATTAGTCAGTACAGCAATGACTATGTGATACTGTCCTACGTGCTGCAGGGCTTATCCCTACATGCACATGGTTATATTAACTATGAATCATCCCTCTACAGATGTCATGCAGATGACTATAATAATCTATTCCTCTCTGTGTAAGTCTCTAATTTGTAAATGTATTTTTTTCAGATTTGGGAAATTCTTTGTAGAAATACTTTTCAAAGCACACATTAAATGATGCACATCAGTTTTTATATTTAGATTTTAATGAAGTGACAGTGCAAACAAACTGAGCACAAGGTGATAAAGGTTTGAGACATTAAAATTAACTTTGGATAACATACTTGATTGCAAGTTCCTATAGTTCTATAGGTTAGTGTTATTCTCTTTCATCTTCTATGCAGATACAGTGAAAGAAACCATTTTCCAAAATTAGGAATGTGTTAACAGAAGTGAGGATTTTCTGGCTTTTGGTTATTTAAGATATGTAATTACTTCAGCAGTCTGTGGTTATTAGATAAAATATCTTGTGAGTGAGCCAGCTGAGGTGTGGTAGACGTCAGACTAGTGCTCACCCACTCTAACCTTTTGTTCAAGAGGATCACATTTAAACTGAAATTAAAACAAATGATCAATACGTTGGTGTGCTGTACTCCCATTCCGGTAAAAGGGTAGTTAAGGCTGCCCCACCCTAGTATACATCCACCTCAACACTTGCACTAATTCAAAACACCATGGTTCATCTGTCTGCTGTTTCAGCAGTTGCATATTGCGATCTTAAATATTTTAATCAGAGGTTATCACAGGATCATGCAGTAGGACTAGAATACTGAAGCCTTTCTCACTACTGTCGCAACTGCACGACTTTCACTTCCTCCTCTGCCGTGACACTGCTGCCATGAACAGTCAGCGACTGCATAGAAATCAGCTGTTGTGTACCTGGTTCCAGCTTTCATCTGCATCCTGTACATAAGCACCAGGCTCAGCTATACACAATTAAAATTTAACAGTGGCTCAGTGGCACATAGCCACATCTCAAAGCTCTTCAAACAAACATGCATTGTTACAAATCAGCAGCAACAGAAACTCGTTTACCCAATTCCCCTTTTTTAATCTACGCGAGACTGCGTGCACGCTTGTCTCTATCACAAGAAATGTGGAACATGGAACATATGCATGTGCAACAAAACGCAGTAATTGCAGTAGCCAGGGTCTCGTGAAAGAATGGAAAATACTAATAGAGCTGTAATGAGCCGTTCTCATCTATTCATTACACCCACAGATGACAGTAGCTCAAAAAAAAAAAAAAAAAAGATGTGGGGGAGATGGGCTTTATTTTTGTTCTGGTGATGTTCCACCTGTTTTGTTTGTCATTTTCCTGCTCTGATTGTAGTCAAAAATGTGTCTAATGATTGTATTTAATTCACTACTTGCAGGCAGAACAGAATTTTACAACATTGGAAGTTACCACAGATTGGATGGCTTGGTTTCCACTATGAAAAATAAATAAATAAATACACTGCTGAGTGAACCACAGCGTAAACAATTTGTCATTTTAGAGAGCCGAATTCAGTATTTGCCATAAGATGTTGTCCTCCACATTAGAAATACAGCTAATAACAGATTCAGTAGTTTTTAAGGATTTTAAAATACAAAACTGCAAAGAAATACAACATTCAGTGAGGTTTTACACTTTTCTAACCTCTTGTTCAGGATAATGCCAACTCTCCATCCTGGGTTTCACATTTACACATTTATATTTGCATCCAAATATTCACTCCTTCATTCAGTTCAACTAATTCCTCTTTGACTGAATGACTCTTGAACGTCAAGAATGTGTTTCCTGTTTAATGCCAGCTCTGACTGGTTCCAGCTGCCTTGCAGGTCAAAGTTCACCTTTGCTCAGCTGTGACCCGAAAAAAAGTGTTTTGATGCATCTCATGTTTCAAAATGGAGACGTCAATCTTGCAGTGTGCCAGTTTTGCACTGTTATGACACCAGCAGACAACATTATTGTTCTCACAGACACTAAATATACACTGGCCGACTGACCTCAAATATACACCACATGCAAAGTATCAACCACACATAAATAAATGACTAAGTGAAGGTTTGAAAGGTTGCAGCAACATCTATGGCAGTATGGCAAAGTCACCATTCACCTGATTATAATCAAAATGATTAAAAATCTGACATTTAATGGTAGAAAAGTTACAGTGTTCAATCAGGGCTGGAAGCACATTTTAACATGCAACATTTTAATATTAAAACTTAAAGATATTCCATCATTTTTTCTCGGTTTAGAGCCAACTTTCAAATAAAATTATTTGAGGGTGCCTCATATCCGATTTACTTCCTGGCCTTTTAAATAAAAATTCTATTATCCTAAAATTCACCATTCAAAAGTTCCCTCCTCATCAATGCTATTTACCACTTCAGTAAATGTATTTATTTATAGTAGATTTAATTTTGATATGAATGTTCTGTAAATGATATAAAAACTCCTGCACATACACCAAAACATTTTTGTCCTATATGTTTTGTCAGCCTTTTTATGAGATAATGATATTTTTTTGGCTCTGTACTCAAGGAGAAAAATGCTTAACCTTTGTGTATGTGTAATTTTCTCTGAGGAATCTTTTTTATACGAAAGATGCATCAGTTTAACTCTCTTAATCTTCTTTGTGGCTTTGAACTTTGTGGCAAGGAAACTTTTACAACTGGCCAGACACCTCAAACCTATTTAAAACCACCAATAAATCATTTATTTAGTTGTATTTATTTATTTTGAATCTAATGTGTGTCTTGGGTGCTCAGTACTTTAATATTGTACCCACAAATCTCTCCATAAGCTCCAACTGGTCCAGAATACAGCTGCCCGCATTATCACCAGAACCCCTTCCATCCACCACATCACTCCTGTCCTGCAACAGCTCCACTGGCTCGCGGTCAAATCCTGCATAAACTACAAAATCCTTCTGCTCACATTCAAAGCCATTCATAACCTCGCACCACCATCTCTTGGATCTTCTCCATGTTGCTTTCAGCTGCTCTGCTGCTCCCCAGCTCTGGAACTTTTTACCCCCTGTCATAAGGAACATCAACTCACTTTCTCAATTTAAGTCTGCACTTAAAAACCCAATAGCCTTTTCCATCTGATTCAATTGCATTGTCCTATTTTAACCCGTTTTTAATGTTGTATTCTTGCAATTTGATAAACTTTTATGGTTCTTTTTGTTTGCTTCTGTTATTTGCTGTCTACTCTCATTTATTGTAAGGTGTCTTTGGGTGACAGAAAGGCGCCTATTAAATAAAATGTATTATTATTATGATTATTATTATATTATTTATTTATTATTATTATTATTATTATTATTATTATTATTATTATTATTATTATATAACTTATTTAACTTACGAATCCTGTGACCTTGCCTACGCTGCTTCTGATTGGCTCACCCTAATATTCTTACCGCGATCGTAACCAATCGCGTTCCTCATCTCACCTCACCTAGCCAATCAGAGGCGGAGTAGTGTGGCTCATGCCGTCGCTATAGTGACAGAAAATTAAAACCAAACCGATGTGACTGAGAGAGGAAAAAACAGTAAAGAGAGACTTTTTTAATCATTTTAATTTGCTTGCCAAAGTGTACGGACGTGTAACTTGTTTGGTGGCAGGAGGAGGGCGCTGTTACGCTGTCCATGAAGTGGCTCACATCCGGAATAAGGCGGTGGCGAAGAAGAAGAAGGAGAGGGAAAACGAAAATGGCGTTCAAATGGTCTGCCCCAAGTAACGAGCTCTCCTGTCCGGTCTGCCAGGACACCTTCAAAGACCCCGTCCTTCTTCCCTGTAGCCACAGCTTCTGTCACACCTGTGTGTTGGAGTGGTGGAGACGGAAGCGAGGCCGTGAGTGTCCCGTGTGTAAGTCGGTGTCTTCGACCGACAGACCGGCGCGAAACCTGGTGTTGAAGAATCTGTGTGAGGCGTTTCTCCTGGAGGTACAGTCAGGGGTTTTCTGCCACCAGCACTACGAAAAACTGAAGCTCTACTGCCTGGACCACCAGAGACCGGTCTGCGTGGTGTGCAGGGAGTCAAGTGAGCACCTACATCATCGTTTTATACCCGTCGACGAGGCGGCGGAGGTGCGTAGGAAGGAGCTGAAGAAGAAAATCAGGCCTCTTCAAGAGAAAGTGGAAGTCTTCAGAGAAGCGAAAGAAAACTGTGAGAGCACAGAGGAAGAGATTGAGGCACAAGCTCGGGACACAGAGGAGAAGATAAGGAATGAGTTCAGCGCCCTGCGGATGTTTCTGCAAACCGAAGAAGAGGCCAGGATCCATGAGCTGAAAGAAGAAGCGTCCCATAAGAAGATGGTGGTGAGATCCAACATTGAGCCGCTGAACAACCAGATAGTCGCCATGGAGGGAACCATCCATACCATAGAAAGAGGGCTGAGAGTTGACGACACGTCCTTCCTGCTACAAGCCGACGCTTTGAAATCAAGGGCTCAGCACCGACTGCCAGAAGACCCAAAGGACATGACAGGAGCCATGATCGACGTTGGTAAATATTTGGGAAATCTACGCTTCAATGTCTGGTCCAAAATGAAGGATGAAGTGTCCTACAGCCCTGTAATCCTGAACCCCAACACGGCCCACAGAGAGCTGCGTCTGTCTCAAGATCTGACAGGTGTATCGTGCGGGCCAAAAATGTCTCCTCATGAATCCATGCACAGCCATTCGGAGAGGATGGCTCAGCACCGCAGCGTCCTGGGTTGCGAAGGCTTCAGCTCAGGGAGTCACAGCTGGGATGTGGACATCGGAAAAAATAAAGTATGGGCACTTGGCGTGATAGCAAAGGATGCCCAAGGGAAGGCGAACCTACAGTCCGGGTTGTGGATGTTGAGGTTTTGTGGCGGTAAATTAACAGCCTTCTCCCCGTCCTGTCCAGCGTCTGTCCTCCCGCTGAAGGACTGGCTCCAGAGGGTCAGAGTGCACCTGGACTGGGACAAAGGAAAGCTGTCCTTCATAGATCCAGATACCAACACAGTCATACACACATTCACGCACACATTCACAGACAAGCTCTTTCCGTACATGAACACCTGGAATGACATCCCACTGAAGATACTACCCCTGAAAGCCTCTGTAACTGTGGGCTAACACGGCTGTCGATGAAGAACATTAAACTGAGTCACTCTGCTTGAACTTAAACAGTTACTCACTTTGTCACTTTCTGTATTTTCCTTTTGTTAAGGTAGAATCAACAGCTCATACCTCGATAATCACTGTTGCATTGATACAGCTTAATGCTTTATTGTTCTTGCATTTCTCTACCACACTGCTGGAGTGCCTTATTTGTTATTAGATTTCAATATATATATATATTTCATATATGTATACATATGTTCATATAAAAAAAACAGAATAAAGCACTTTCTCTCTAAAAGAGTGAGAAATGTCTAACTGTGTGAAGCACTTTCTCTCTAAAAGAGTGAGAAATGTCTAACTGTGTGAACGGTGACCACTTAACAGATGATTTCTCCTATTATAATTTAATAAGTAACTGAACAATTATTTCCAGTTATGCTTATTAGTAAAGTTAAGTCTTCTAAGTGTCATGGACCAAAGGGTGCCTGGCCTGCATGTGCTTAAAATACACTACAAATTTGAGTAATAACACATATCGTATACCACCATGCAAATATGAACATCCTGCTCCTTAGACTAGGTTAAACACTGAAGTCTACATTCACCACACATTGAAAACAAATCAAGACATTTTATTAAAAAAAGCCTTTATCTAAGATTGAGATACAAAACAACCGTGTGTTTCATTCATTTCCACCCTGAGCTGGGACAGAGACCGCTGTTGTTCTGCTCAGGTTAAGTGTGACAGCTCTCTGGATGATACATACACTTTTTTCAATTTTATTTTACAGACAACTTCTGACCATTTTTATGCATACCTTTCAAATAGTATTGTTTTAATTTCACTACATGATCATTTATTTCTATACTTATTCACTTATTTCTATGTCAGATAGTTTTTGAAGATCCCATGTCCGAGAATAATTATCCGAGTTTGATGAGTCTGTTATCGGACACGTTGATTAATCTAAACATCTCACCCGTGTGCTGGTTACATGTGTCACCACCCAGAAAACAGCACACATCTCTGTGCCTCATATTTTGTTTGTCATGACCTCTGCATCATCATAGGAAATGAAAAATAGGACAGACACAAGATTTCTATATAGATATTTAAAAGCTCAGTCCATAGAGACATGGCTTGGGAACCGTGGCCGGGTCAAATCCAGTCCGGTATGGACTGCGTAGCTGGAGAGGTGCCAGTTTACCTCCTGGGCACTGACGATGTGCCCTTGAGCAAGAAACTGAATCTGCTCGCATGGTGCTGCTCTGGCTGTTTGGGTTAAAATGCATGTAAACTAAGTAAAAAAAATAATTTTCCATCAAGGGATTAATAAGTATCTCTAATTCATGCTAATTAATAGGTGGTTAATTATTTCCATGCTTGTGTTTACAACTCTAAACTAATTTCAAATAAACAGTGATGTGTATACATTAATGTGTGAGCTCAAATAATAATCCAACCATAGCAACAGACTGATGCTGCTTTAAAACACACTGTCGTAAAACTGTCGTGCAAACACCATGACGACAGCTAAGTCGCTGTACGGTCAGGGTCTCGGTGCTGTCCTTGTGAGGAGCATGTGAGTGTGAGTAGATGTTTGCAGTGTTTGGAGGAAGCTCATGTTTTTATCCTCACTGTGTTTGCTTTCGGTGAGCTAACTAAACGCTAACGGAGCTGAGAGCTCCTGTTTGTCTAAAGTAAAGCCGTAGTGTCGTGTAACTGTGAGTAAAACACAAGCCCACTGTGTCTGTGTTCATCGATATAGCTGCTTAACGACACCTTGTAATGTTTTCTGTTTGTTTTGGCGATGTGAAATGTGTATAAATAGTTATTAGCATGCAGTCGTAGCCTAACTTGAATGCAGAAAATGAAATGCAGCAGCATTTTTGACTCGGTACTCTGAAAATAACACCCAACATGCAGCGTCAGATAAATAAATGTACTCAAGACCAGAAATAATAAAAGAAAGAATAACTTTTAGGGCTTACCACGGTGTTATATCAGCTAATATGTCATTGTACGAGGCTAAATCACTGGAGTTAGCCTCAGTTATGTTGATATATCTCTCTATACATGGGCTTTATCTGTTGACAGGAACATAATACAATAGTAGTGTCAGCTATTATTTGCTGGTGTCAGTGTCTTTGTGAACAGAGACTTTGTGCTTAAAGAGAATATCCCTTCAACAGGACAACAAAGGTTCAAACTGCTGCCTGAAGTGTCCTTGACAGTCATTCAAACTCTATCCAACCCTCTTTGAATTCACTCAGCATGTCAGACCTGTTCATATACTTATATCAGTGGTTCTTAACCTTGGTGGAGGTACCGAACCCCACCAGTTTCATATGCTCATTCACCGAACCCTTCTTTAGTAAAAAATAAAATATGATTTTTTTACTGGTGCACAAAATGAACCGTGCATTAACATCACCTTGTTCAAATAACAAAACCAACACAGTGCATGAACTCACAACAACTTACCTCAGTGTGACTTCTGCTGTTGCCTTTGAGAGACCAGTTCAGATATGCGTGGCTTCACCTTGGCAAGTGCCAGTCTCATGTCATTTTCACAGCAAAGTCTGTTCCTTTTCTTAGTTTTTATGTCCAGCATCCTCGAAAACGATTGCTCACAAAGATATGTTGTAACAAATGGTATAAAAAATTCCAGGGCGGAGGCTCCACCGAACCCCTGAGACCGACTCACCGAACCCCTAGGGTTCGATCGAACCCAGGTTAAGAACCACTGACTTATATAAATGTATTGCTTCTTTTACAGATGCTACCTGCTGAAGTCTGCACCCCATAACTGGCACTACAAAAACAATAATAAAGAACAAAACATGGCGTCCCGTTTCCTCAAGTACTCTGCGCTTCTCCAGAAGTATCGCACTCCGCTGCTTATAGCGAGCTGTGGCGGGGTCTTCGCAGCCAACATGTTCTACCACGTTTTCCCGGACGTGACCTACCGTCAGCTCTATCAGGCCTGGCACCAAGGAGAGCCAGTCACGCTGTCCGAAAAGCTTGAGGATCTTTTTCAACAGGTAGTGGGTGTGGAAGTGCATGAGTTTAATTTGAGCTGTTTTCTAAACTGAAATAGGTTTGCACAGTTACAGATGGTACTGTGTTTGAGCGATTATTATCCAGTTATCTTTATGTTTTCGGCGTTATGCGCAACATTTTTCATAGCTGAAGTAAGAAATTTATGTTAGACGGAGGAGAAATGCCATGAAAGTACAGTATCAAAATGCACACTGAAAAAAAACGTGACATAAAATTCAAATTTCAATGTTTTTGTCATCATTTGTAGGTAATAAAGGACTATGGTATCAGCTCACCCAAGAATTTCTCTGCCTTCGCCTCCTTTGGGTTCCATCCGGTTGGTGCCGGTGTCCCTTGGCTTCCTGCAGGGGCACAAATTGGTATCCCTGCAAACTTTAACAGCACGGCCGACGACCCGAGCGGAATCACCAACCGCACCATTTTCATCAACGGCAAAACTGTGGACTGGAGCAGCGACACCGGTTCCGCTCTAAAGGAGTCATTGGTGTTTTCTCACGAGGCGCAGAAATTTGCCATAGCGAGAGAAGTGGCTCGCTTGCAGTCCGGAGGACCTGTCATGTATGCTGCTGTTGCCCCGGTCTGTCTCGGTGGTGTTTGGGTGTACAGCGTGGCGCTGAAGCAAATGTTGGGACTCTACGCCAAGCCTGCACTGTTTCGAGGTGCTGCAAACTTTTTAGCGCTGGGGCTTGGTGCCGTGTCCCACTTCCTCATGTCGGATGCTGTTGCGAAGTGGATTGACTTTACCTCAGACCGACGTGCAGCGGGAGTGTCCCGTGATTATGCCAAAGGAGGGGTAGAGTTTTACGATAAGATTCTATCCAGAAACAGGACACTGCGCTCCCTGATGGGGCAGAAGGGAGAGGATATGTATGCTCCAAGTGGGAATTTGTTTCCTGCTCACCTCCTACAGCTGAAACACACACCATACACGTCCAGGAGGGAGGGCATCCTCACTCTGCTGAAAGAGGAGAAAGTTTGAAAAGAAATGGAAGTTGAGAGTTATGATGGATGTCACTGGGCCTCGCCTGAACCTGTTGCGATCTACTGTAAGTTGTGCTTATTTCTGAACAGACTGTGCAGAAGCACAGCCATAGAAGGATTTTTTTTTTTAGCAACAGCAAAAAGAATTAACACATTTTCAGAGAAATGTGACATCCCACATGTGTTAATGTTATTTTGTGCAATATTTGAATGAATCCTGAAGTGAGGTAGCATTTAAATTGTCAAATGTTGTTTGTTTTTTTTATCCAATAAAAGAAACAAAAATTTGATTGTTAATTTTGGACCCAATATACAAATAAACATTATGAAGCCTGTTCAGAGCACATGATCAAATATATGTTGTTAAACAGACATGACAGTCTCTATCATGCAAAATAAGGCATCACTGTTGAGGAATACTCAGTGTCTGTATGTAAGGAAACATATTTCTTTACATATATTCATTGCATAGTTGTATTTGGTTTGCTTTTATTTATCCAGATCAGATATCCATCTGCAAGGTTTCTGCTTCAACCCCATTACAGTCAGGGTGAATGGAGGTTGTGGTTTTTGATCATAGCACTGAAGAATAACATTTAAAAGACCAAATGGCAACAAATCTTCCCACAAAGTTCTGCTTTCTTTTGATTATCCATAAATCTGAACAGTTTTCCTTCCTACTACTTTATACCAAAGAAGTAGCTGTTGACAACATGTCATATTTTTCCAATAAGGCACACAGGCTTTTTATTCTTTTTTTAAATTTCTTTTTCACATCTCAGTTGAAACCTATTATTTCTCCTCCTTGTAGAACCAGTGTATCAGTTCTCATATATATATATATATATATATATAGAGAGAAATAATAGAAAATGGATCTGCAGTTTGAAACACCAGGTTTGACCTTGACTTCTTGGTGTTCAGCTGTTCAGCTGAATGTTTCTTTGTAACTGACTGCAGAAAAAATGTCATTGTTAGTTAGCTGTGTTCATGTGTTCTGGTTTGTTCGCTCTAAATAAAAGTCAGATAAAACCATTATGGAAGAAAGTATGTTGGGTATGTTGATACACTCATTTACAGAAATGTGAGCCATAAAGCAATGAACCTTCCCACAGAGCAGCCATGTACCATCCATATGTGCATATGTCGCACCCGAAGGTGTTAAAGTACACCTTAAAGTATGTTCATAAAGAACTTGTTAATGCAATATTTTCACAGTAGATCTATTAAAAGGCTCCATCTTTGTATTTTCCCTGTGCTCTCGTTACCTATAGCCATCTTTTTGCCCTCATAAGGATAACATCTAATTGTGTTCACTAATGAAGAGCAGTATTCATTTATTATTCTTTTATTTCTCTGATGCCAGGTTTCCACTAACCTTTAAGGGGACTAACACACTACATCATTTGCATGGCCCTAACTAATTTATTTAGCGATAATAATCTTAATATCCAGCTTATTGTGACTCAGAACTCATCATATAGCACCCAAGTTCCCTCAGGTCGTCTGCCTGCATATTAACAAGGTTCAGATTTGGTGTTTTAATTACATTTCCGATCTTGTACCCTGCGGACTGAGCTAAATATAGAAGCATGTAATTAATAGAGTTGCAGATAGACATACACTGACATTTTACTGTATTGCCCTCAGGTAGACCATGCTGTAGATGTAACCGCTAAGTAGAATCCAGACGCCATTGTGGTGTTTTTTTAATGAGTCAGTAGAATCAAAACTAGAAGGCACATGTCCTGATTAAGACACAGACATAAAAAGCACGCAGATGGAAAAAAGTGGAGTAGAGGGACGCCTCTCTACATTAGTGCCCATGAGCAGTTTGCTCCAGGTCTATGGTTATGCAGCGGATTGTGGGCTTTGGGGAGAGGCAGAAACCCTGGATGGGCTAATGAACCTGCACCTAAAGTAAAAATTTCAGTTAAAGTGAATTCAAGAATTGACATACTGAGAATAGAATAGATACTTTTTGAATCCTTTGTGAGGAAATTCTCAGTTTTACACACACATATAGGCCTGAAATAACAACACACACAAAGGGCTCATAGACATGCAAATGTGGAGAGATGGTGGATTGATGGGCAGCCACGTAGCAGCGCCATTTGAGAAGTTAGGGGTTTGATACCTTGCTCAAGGGTACCTCAGTAGCACCTCAGCAGTGGACTGGTAGCTGGAGAGGGTGAACCGGCAGCTCTCCTGCTATGAGTCCACTCTCCATACTTTGGTCCATGTTGGACTTGAACCAGCCTCCCAAGCCAAGTTCCTATGAACTAATTTATCTCTGCAAGTGAGAAATGTAGGAGGGGCTGAACAAGTTCTGTGAATTTGCTTTAAAGTAAGTCTGGAATATTCCTGTCAGTTAATTGTATGTTGAAGTTGAATAATCTTGTTGCATCAAAATAATCCTCTTATTATCATCTTATACTCTATGGAAAACACAGCTGAGAAAAAGAAAAATCTCTGATGAATGTTTCTGTGAAAAAGAAGAAGAAGAACGCATGGGACTGAATTTCTAGGTCTACTCCATCATTTCCCCTACAACTACACAGCGTCCTGTGGGATATTCATATCAACAACACTGAGTTTATTGTCTTATTCTCAGTGCTCCGCTTCATCTGCTTACTTCACTGTATGCCAAGCAAGAGTTGACTGTACAATGGTCCATTGTTAGTGCTATTGTAGGCTGTTTCTTTTTGGAGCCACTTGAGGTCAGTATAGTCCACATTAACACTCTCACACGCTTTCTTTTGAAGTGTCTGTGAATGACATTGATTTGTTCTGAATGAAGTGAAAGAGAACAAGAAAAAAAAAACATTTTTGCATTTATTTTGAAAGTCACACAGTGATGTTCATTCTGAAATTTAGACCGACAAACAGGATAAAAAACAAAAAAAAGGTGAAGGTTTGTTTTTTTTAAACCATTGTATAATTACCTAAATAATAATCAATTATGAAGGCGTGTTGTGAATCCTTTTGTATACATTAAATGTATTTAAATCAGGGATGTCAAACTCTGTTTAGCTCAGGGGCAACATACAGCCCAATTTGATCTCACGTGGGCCGTACCAGTAAAGACATAGCATGATAACCTCCACATGTGCTGCTACATTATGAAGTACATACACATACATTTTAAAGTTCACATTAGGAAATAGTCACATTTAAAGTATGTTATGTACCACAGTCAGCTCTTCTATGTCAGTGTTTGTGAGCACATGTCATGTCAGATCAGGCCAATCTTTATGTATTTAGTTTCAGGTTTTATTTATCATATGCGGGTTAACATGGGATCAACAATACAATGACATATGTTGGACAAGAGGAACCGGTCAGCTGAGCATCAAAGTTTGTAACAGATGAAACATAAGCTAAAGAGGTAAAATACAATACTATAAAAAATGTAGGTAAAAAAGGAATATAAAATACAAAATATACTTAAATAGAATATGAGAAAAATATAAATAAGCGTATGATCTGAAATATACAAAAACAAATTAAATACAAAATATACTGAAATAGAATAAAATTGGAAAATATACAAGGTTGTGACAACTATATTCAAGTTAAAATTGGAAAATATACAAGGTTGTGACAACTATATTCAAGTATTACTGTATAAATAAATATGAACATACTATATGAATAGGATATATTACACTAGTAGTACTCATTGCAAAAGTAAAGTGACATTTTTTTTTTTTTACACGTATTGCACAAAGAAATATCCAGGCTACCTAATAGTCATAGTCATTATGATCTTCATAAATTTAAAAAAATGCAGCAAAGTGTGGGGGAATTTTTTTAAGATTTCATTTTTTTTGTAGGAGGGGGGTGCGCTCAAAAACAAACAGCGCGCCTCCCGCTCCGTGGCCCCGCCCCTGTGCGCACGGTTTACGCCATTACGTCACTATGCTGATCGCTGCTGTGCTGCAAGGCAGGCAGGCAAAGCAGCTGCAGAGAGAGAGAGAGAGAAAGCTGACTTCAACGGACAGGCTCATGTTGGGAGAGTCAGAAACGCAACATTCGCCTATTCTCTGATTTTATGTCCAAATATTTTCACTTGTAACCTTTTCGCCGAGTACATTTCTTCACATCTACGCCTGCGTGGGAATATATTTTTCATCCTCTCGACCTGAAATGACTGCTTTAAATCGCCGCGTCTAGCCAATGGTTACTGCAGGGGCTCCCGTCTTGTGGATTATCCGTCGTCGCCGAGCCAGTTGCATGGTCGAGCCCGGAGGAGGCCCCGCTCTGCTGGATGGATGTGTGTGAAGCCGCGCCGGACTCCGAGTACTGATGAAGACTGTGATAATGATGATGCTTGGGATTCATCGGCAGCGGGTGAACTGATCTTGGATGTTCGGGCTATATCGCCCCCACACAAACCATTTCCTCATACAGCAAAAAAATATATTCCTTAAAAACTGGACGCCCCTGGAGCAGTTTATGACGGTAAGAAAGACTCATTCACAGGCCAGCAGCTTTTTAAGAGCCAGCTGACGTTAGCCAGCCAGCCAGCCAGCCAGACAGCTAGTTAGCTTAGCGCTGTCACTTTTATCCAAGTTGCTCCCCGCACAGCTAAAAAAAAAAAAATGTTGCGAAACACCAGCGGGATAACGCTTATCCACAAGGCTTGTTTTCTTCATACACTTGTGTCTTTTCGAGCGGGAGCTCACAATAAAACAAATAAACGCGCCTTAACGTTACATTTTAAAATCCCATAACCTTAACAGCGGTATATATATGTGTGTGTAGCTTAGCTCACGTTAGCTGCCCATTCAATATCTCGCAGCTTTTACTTCACGTAGCTAATCCAATGTGCGCAGTGTTGGTATGTAATTGAAAGGTTTATTGAATTAATACAACTTTGGCTCATATTTTAATGCAGTTTAGTCAAACAAAGCCGTTAACGGTCAGTGTACAATAAGCCGTTTAATGACAGTTGGTGCGGCGGCAGTTATGTGACGGTTGGCTTTTAAAGATGACATTCCTGCATCGCGTGTAATAACTGTTAACGAGTGAGCGGTTTGTTGTTGTTTTTAAATTATTATTATTATTTTACCATAAAGGATTTAAAGGTATAGATTGCAGTTCATTCAGATGTAAATAAATGCGTTTTTTTTGTGTGTGTGTCATTCATTGCTGAATGATGCTGTTACTCCTCATGTACGTGTCACATCCTATAAAACATCCAAACAGAGCTGCTTATCGCAGCCCTGCTTTCATGCATGCATGCATAATCTTTCATATCCCAGCAACACACACACACCTGCGAGGTAAATGATAGAAAAAAAAGCTCTGATAAAGCTGTTAACTATGTGGTGTTAAGTAATGGATGTGAGGGTTTGCTGTGATGATCAGGCGTCCTCCTTTTTTTTTTTTTTTTCTCTCTCTCTCTCTCTCTCTCTCTCTCTCTCTCGATGACGTAATCCTCCACCATCCGTGCCACATCTTTTGGGTCGCAGTCGGCTCCTCTGCTGCCTGCTGCTTGCCAGTCTGCTGCCGCTGCTGAGATCATACGGACCCTGTTCTGTCCTGTTTGTCTGGCCTCTCTTCTCTCTTTCTCTCGCTTTCTTTCTCCCTGGCTCTTATCTTTTGTCTTGTTCTCTCATATAAACTCATGCACAATGACTTTAGAGGCATTGCTTAGGGGGACTGAATGGGATCTTACCAGAGGAAGGATATTGTGAATGAAATCCAGTAGTTGGGTTCAGTTTTCCAAAGCAGCAACCACGCAAGTGTAGTTTGAGATCCTCAGGGGGTCTGCGAGCACCCCATGCCACCTACCTACATGACACGCTGTGCATATCCTGTGTAATTTTACTGTTTTTTGTTGTTTTGTGTGTGTCCATGAATGAAGGAACCCATCCATTATCTGTAACCGCTTAACCTCATCAGAGTCACGGTGGGGCTGGAGCATATCTCAGCTGACTTTGACCGAGAGGTGGGGTACACCCTGGACAAGTCACCAGATGCGCATGAAGACAAACAACCATTCACACTCACATTGACACCTCGGGCCAATTTAGAGTCACAAATTAACCGAAGTGCATGTTTTTGGACTGTGGGAGGAAGCCCGAGAGAACCCACGCAGACACGGGGAGAACATACAAACACAGTAAGGCCCCAGCCGAGGTTTGAACTGGCAACCTTCTTGCTGTGAGGCGATGGCGCTAACCACTGCACCGTGTAAACAAAAAAAAACTTTCTTTGATCCAGTGTCTGCGGTTGGTCTTGACCTGAATACGTTTGGGAATCGCGGTCTGAGGCTGATGGTTTTTGAAGCTGAACTACTTAGCGCATTTTTATTTGGGACACCATTCCAGACTATTGATTGCCATCTTATTATATATTTAAGCGGTGGTGGTAGTAAGAAATATTTTTGCAACTGTGGCGTTTTAGCTCAGATGGAGTAAACCCGAGTCAGACATCCAGGTTTCTTTAAAGGGATAATCATGCACGTCCTATCTTTGATAGCTGAAACAAACAGCAGGACTGGAGGCGGTGCGCTGGTTTGTTTTCATGTGTTTTGTGACATGCAGGTAATCGTGGACCGGACTTAAAATGAATTGGCTTTTTCTCTGCCTAAACATGAAGAGTTTTAAGAGTGGATGGACTCAGCTGGTGAAGATTAAATTACCTGTGGCAATAGGTTTGTTTGAGCAGCACACCTGAACCTGCCATGGTGTACATCAGAAGTGTTTGTGTGCAAGAAGAGGATATAGCTACTGAAAGACTGGAAGGGGGGCACAGGTGTGGCAGGGGTAATGGGGATAAACTGCACCTGGTAGCAGGGGCCAGGGAAATCTCATGGGAGCAAGTTGAGACTTACGTAGTGGTGTATGATCAGACCCCGAGGCGACTTGCTCAGATTGAACTGTGGATATGGAGCGGAGATGAATTGTAATTCATCCTTACGTTTTCCTGACAATTCTTAGTCATCCCCAGAATTTTATTGTCTTGATTAACAATAGCTAAAAATGACTAACCACTTCTGCCAATTGTCTTCACTTTAGCAGGAATTATTTTGTCTTGGAGCAAAGGCAAAATGAGGTTACTTTTGCAACATATTCTACTGTTTTCTTTGGAAGTGAGGAAGCTATGAAGTGAGGAACAGTGTTTTAACAATTCTGCTTTACTGCTCATGCTACATCTGAAATATGTGCAAGCGTTAAGCTGTTTCATTAGTGTTTATGTGGTAAGTTAAGAGGTCCAACAAATTCACGTCTACTTTTAACGATCTTGGACCTCTCACCACCAATTTATCTTTTATCTTTTTTTTTGCTAGATGCCTCTCCACAGGTTTGTCTGGTGCCTGTAGAGAAGATGCATAAAGATGACAGCTTCCTGGTTAAACATCATAAACCAGCCCACATAGCAAAGAAGTCAAAGGTCGACCATTGTTCGTGCCTATTTGAAAGGTTAAGATGTGTATACACTGTGGGATGGGCCAGGAGCACAGTGTGTTAAGCTGCCTTCACATGATAAGAGCTTTGGTCTTAGCTCACCGTGAGGTCATAGTGCCTGCAGAGACACAAGTGTAGCGCAGTGGAGTCAGCAAAAATACATTTTTCTTTAACCAAAAACAAATCAGGATTTCGATGGGATTGACTCTTGCCAAGCTAAAGTCTTCTGCCCATGTAGCCATGCTGTCACTGTGTACATGTGGCATAGCTACGTACACAAAGAGCTAACTTTAGCATTGTGTTTAGATTGTAACAAGCCTATTCACAAAGCTGATAATTTCCCCGTCTGATTGCTAACTTTTCGCCATGGATCCCTTTTCCTGGTAAGACCGTGGTATGTTTTTAATGTTGTGTTATAACATTGTGTTATAACCCCCTGCCTCCATTGGTTGCATGTGTCGTCGCTAGGCTACTTCACATATAGCTACTATCTCACTGGCTGCACTTTGAAAGGTCAGCGGCACCAGAGGTCTAAGTTGAAAGAATTTGAACTTTGAGCACAGCACTCGGCGACAGTTTCCAGTGACGCTCACAGATGAGGGTAATGCTTCGGTCCCGTTGGGTGTCACTGCTCCCCCTATATAGGAAGCACCGCCCGTGTGAAGCAGTTTTATCGCTGATGATGTGTAGCAGCCTTTTAGAGAATATGTGGAACATTATGTGCCTAAATTATATGATATAAGAAGTCTGTGTTTAGTAGAGCGTGTGCAAAATGAATGGATGAAACATGTTTAGGAATTTGGTTTTGTCTCATAATTGTATCTCAAAATCATAGTCTCGCCTTCAGCTTTAACTACTTCCTTTCTTTCCTGTTTCTCACCTTTTTCTGCTTCGAGTTGTCAACTCTTCCCTTTTCTCTATCTTTGCTTGACACCTTATGTCTGGTTAGTCTCAACATTGGAAAGGCACACCCTCAGCGTGGTGCTCAGTAGTGCTGACAGCTCCGTGTTGGTGTTAACTGACAGTGTTGGTAAGAAGACTGCAGGCTGGGTGCTGCAGGCAAGATACATTATCAGGCCTCAAAGATGCTCGTATTTTGGTATCTCACTTTAGTAAGCTGCATTGCCAGAAGAGCTACAATGAAACCTGTTCTGTCACCATAATGTAGAACCAATTTAGTGCTGCTTACCTTTTCTTCACTAGATAGTCCTTTTTTATGTGAGTTAGACCAGACTCTCTGTGACCTGTGCTGACTGTTGGTGACAGTCCTGTCAAAGAGCAGCCTGTTCATGTTTAACCAAGAGGACCAGCTGCCTGCCTATTCTGTCATAACCCTTTGGAAAGCTCACAGTCCTATTTGCAGTTGGGGAAGTGCAGTAAGCAGAGCTTGCTTGATAGACAGTCAGAGTTCGGCCATTTCAGTTAACAGTGGTTGCACACTGACCCAACTGTTGCCAAGTTACTGGTGATTTTGTGCCAGCTTATTCCTTGAATGTTGTGCATCTTGCATCAGTAATTACGTGAAGGCAAATCACTCGTTCTAAAATGCAGAATAGTTGCAGTGCATTTACAAATATGCCGAATTTGTGCCCAACATCGCATAGGCTGGTAGCACTGTCAGATCACTATCATTGTCCTGAGTTTACAGCACTTTCAGTCTGTCTGACTGGCACTCTTCAAGTGAACCGGCCAAGCAGCCATCCATTCACATAAATATCCAGCCAGATAGCTCTCAGAAAGGCAGCTAGTTAGTGGTCTGTTGCTGGGGCGGATATGGCACAACTCTTTAGCGAAAATCATCTTCCGAGCCCCAAACACAGCTGTGTTTATTCTGCGCAAGATACCACAGCTTCAGAATGCCAGGATGAAGGTGCCTTGACAGAAGTGGTGCCAATAACTGTGACACATGCGTGCGTTGATTGGTATTAAAGAATAACAGTATCATGTGGTTGCATCTGTCAGGCTTTTTAGCCTTGTAGTTGCAATATCATTCAGAAAATAGACAAGGATTCTTCATGTGAATGCTCCGAGGGACCTTGCTGTTTCTGTGAAAAATCATTGAATGACTCAGTCGTACTTTTTTACAGAACATGAGTTTGTAGTGGTTTTCTCTCTCAGATTTCATTCTAGATGAATTATTGTCAGATCAGTGTCACCTTTTCCATCCTCTCTGCTGTCTCTCCCTCCCTCCCTCTCTCCGTCCAGCGTCATGCAGAACTAATCAGATGAAACTGCACATTATGCTAATGCTGTGCTCAGTTTGTAGGCAGTCGTAATGGTTTGATTAGCTGAAATGGCATACTATCCACCCGGAGAGAGGAGCCAGAGACAGACCCCCTTATTTCTTACTCAGGTGTGGTAAAATCTGCCGAACATATTACATTGAAAATTACTCTTTGAGACCTCAAAGTTGTTTGATTTTTTTTTTCTTTCTTTTTTTTTTTCTAAAGACCACACTAGGTCCACTTCATCTCTTTGGATCTAGATCTATAAAATAAAATGTCCTAATTTATTCAGCGAGAATGACTTTTTACTCCACTAGCCCACAAGCCTGCAGGCCTTGGCAACATAAATAGAGGCTCTGGATATCTGTTGTAATTCATCATCTGTATCTGCCCTATTATGAGTCACTTGTGTGTTCTAACCCAGTTTCTGAAAAATGCAGGGCTAGATTATGCTAACAGAGCCAGGAGATAAAGCTAGCTAGATTATAGTTTAGGGGCTGTGAGATAGACTTAGCTAGCCCTGCAGAGGTTGGATTAAGACAGAGGAACATAAAGACATTAAAGGATTAACACGATCGTTGATGATCACCGGGTATGAAATGGATAGAAGCAATAATGCTTAAATAGTGGGATCGGAGAAAAAGGTGTCTAGACACGGGGTAACTCATTGGCATCAATGTTTGGCTTTATTGCAGGTTCTTTTAAATTATGACTGCTGATACTACTTTATCACTTTATCTTCACTGATCAGCCACTGATTTCCTTTCAATCTCTTTGTTTCCTCAGTGTGTAAATCGGGTTGCAAAGGGGTGGAACATTTACAGTAAATTTCCAGAAACTTTTCATGGGAAGTTAAGTTGGGGAATTTATGGGAATTCACTGTAAATTGGGGGTAATTTAGTAATTAGGGGCAAGCTAGCATCGCGATAAGATAGCCTCATAAATGGTCAATGAATGCTAGCTATAGCTTATTTGGCATCTAACTACTACTGCATGGATACATTTTCACGTGCTATTTGCAAGTTAAACATTAATACTATACATCAAATATGTTTATCGCATAATGTCATCAAACCTTACTTCACTTTATGTGGTCCACAGGCTCAAATGTGTGGGTTGTGGCAGTGTATGTGCATGATTGTAGAATAGCATAGATTAAGTTCCCTGTTAAGGGCCAACCTTCAGTTTTGTAAATTCACGATTTATTCCCGTTTACTCCCATAAATTCCTGGAATTTATGGGAATAAACATACATACATACATACATACATACATACATACATACATACTCTCTATAAATAGGGTTGTCACCCTATGTATAGAGTTCCTCCTCACTGACTTCCTACTCATCTTAACTGTCATGTAGTCTTTAGGGACTGGTACCAAGACCAGTCATACATTATTTCTGCTAACTAAAACACTCTGGACAATCGGTGCTGCCAGGGTTATCATTATGTTGACATGTTTGTCAGCAACACACTGACACGAGGGTTCAGTGTTCATTACGTCGTGTGGACAGTAGTCACGATGGATGTGTTAAGATTTCAGATTTTCACAGCGGCTGTGCCACTGTCACTGAGGTGTGATCACTCCACCCAGCTTAAGTATGTTGCTAAGCTGCTCAGAGAGTTGGACTCTTCTGGAAAGCCATCTCGGTTTCTCGGTTTATCTAAATACACGTAAGTAGAGGATAGCATGGATGTGGTGACAAAAGTAATGGTTTGTCAGGTGCCTAAAACAAGTCTTTCGATGCCCTCAGTTTTGGGTAAGTTGATGAGATTGGTTCTTCATGTCAGTACATTATTAGAGAATAACACTGGATGAAATGACCATACCTGAACATTTGCCACTAAAGGAGAGGACTCCTTGAATGCAGCCCCACCCCCCACCACCTTTACACTCCTCAGGTATGTGAGTACAGCTGGCTCCTGACTCTTTACTCAAGAGTTATGCTCCGACGCGTGTTTTGGCTTGTCCCCTCACTATCATCCTCCCCACAATCCTCCAAAATGCATACACACAGCAACACGCGTCCTTCTATGCACATTTACACACACACACACACCATTTCCTAAAGATGTATCGTGGATTTGCTCAGCAAAGAGTTGTAGATCTGTTGCCGTGTGCCTATTATAACCTGCAGCTTGTGCAACCTGAGCTTAGCATGTGTGTGTGTGTGTGTGTGTGTGTCAGCTTCAGATCCTCAGGTCTGCCTTTGAAACAGCTGCTTAAAGAGCCTTGAATACCTCAGGAGGTCAAAAGTCACAGTTGCTTAACAACAGTGGGTCAGGGCCAAAAATGGATCGACTGCCTGTTTCTGCTGCGTCCCCCCCAACCTCAAGAGAAATGACCGCAGTTTCATTGTGTTTGATCTCAGCTTCAGTTGAAATGTGACAAGTTTGGTTTGCAAATGTTTTTTTTTTTGTTTTTGTTTTTTGCTTAGCTAGATTGAATTACTTACAGTCATGCAGCTAAACGTAGTGACATTAATAGTGTTGTTCTAATCTGAAATGACTGATCTGTCACAGGCAGAAATAGGCCTGCTTTTTACCAACGAGCAGCATCAGTGACAGTAACTTACGAGTTGTATTTTCGGTACTCTCATATTTGTTACTAAGCATTAACATTTCCTGCCCTCAATTCTCAGATATGCAGTGTGTTTTGTGTGACACTTGACAGGGTTATTTCAGCATCAACAGTTTACACGGTAAAACCTTGTTTAGCTTGGAGATGTGTGGAGGAAGCGCAATAGGATTCCGCATCCAACTCAAACAAGCACATAAAGAGCGGCCTAAAAACACAAGACATTGGTACTGCTGTTTTTATTTCATACTGCTTCCAGTTTCTTCACTGTTGGGCGTGTTTTCTATCCATGTGCTCTCGTTTATTTTTGTCCTCACTGCTCTTGAAACGGAGTCTGCATGGCTGTCTTGTTTAAGCCATAATTCCTTCTGTATTGTCAACAGATATGTGCCGAGCGTAAAGTAGTGAAAATGTCGTCACTGCGCATGTGAGATGATGCAGTAAAGAAAGAGGGAAAAGACAACATGCATAGAGATATCTGATTACAAAGGCTGATGGGCATACATTTTCAGGAGGGTGTGTCCACCCACGTGAGCTTAAACCACTTCCCCGTGCTCCTTTGTTGATGTCTGAGCCTAACCTTTCTCGGCTTCAACTCGCAGCCCGAGGATAGGAATGATCCTTCCCCCAAGCGAACCTTTTCACAACAAAGCAGGGCTCCGTTCTAGGACCTGTTAAGTTTCATTTCACAACCATGTACTGAACAACTACAATGTATAACATACTTCCAAAATACCCTTATTTATTTATTTATTTTTCTTCCTGATTCAGTAGTTAATTAGTGAGAGGGGGAGAGATCTTGCGAGTTGCTGGCTTCACAATATTAAAGCAACTATACCGAACATGCCAAATTTTACCTCTAGTTGTCAACTGCTTAACTCAAACACTGATTAAAACGTAATGAGAGTGGACGTTATAAGTTTTCCGTAACACATTCTCATAAATATTTCACAATAAAAGCCTTGAATGGTTCTTGTGAACTGAAACGGCTCATGGCTTTTAATTTGAAATGAATACAGGACATATTGAGTTGCAATTAACAGCGCAGCACATGAACTGTAACAAAGAAAAAATCATACTTTGGTTACATTACTGACTGTTATAGCTTGGCTAGCTACCTTGCTAACATAGCAAACACTGTATTGTCAGGGTTATATCAGTCACATTGAAAATGACGGGGTCATTGTTCACTAACTGTGCTGGAATGTATTTGACAAACAAATTAGCGCTGTACCGTGAAGACACTGTTAACTCTTCACCACCCGCGACTCGGCGTACTCTACTAATGCTAACGTGCGCTACAGACAAGAGCTGAGAGTTTTGTAGCCACCGCCCATTAAATGGTTGACATCGCTCCGAGCTGCTTGCTCTTCTCTTTTCAGTTTGCCAGAATAACAGCTCGAACAAAAGCAATCTGGTTTGAGCTCGTAGACCAGACAAAACCAGCAAAAACCTAACCCAACCTTGTTGGACAGCGCGTCAATCAGCCAGTCTGTTATTTCATTTTACTGTGTCTGCTGGCTGCTTATGTACTGTAGCAGCTTGGTGTTTCTGTGGGAATTTATCTAGATGTTTCTACGTGTCTGACAGCCCTTGGTTTGCAGCAATTCTCAGTAGGAAAAACAAATTGCAGTCTATGTGATTTTGCACTGTCAGGTCTTGTGCGTGTGTGTGTGCGCTTGAGCTTATATACAGTCTCTGTGTGTGCAGAAAGAAAGCAAGCAAAATGGACAACCATACCCAGAGAGAAAAAATATATATATGTGTGTGTGTGTGTGTGCGTCAGAGATGAGAATGAGAGGACAGAGAGAGAACAAGAGTGTGTGTGTGTGTGTGTGTGAGAGGGAGGCAGCCTTGCCGCTATTTTCTGGGGCAGGCTATCAGGCAGCAAGGCAGCAGGGAGGGATAATAACAGAAGCTGTTACATTCTTGTGGTTTCTCTGATTTCAGCATGAGGCAGGGGGCAGGCTCTGGCTGACTCACGGCTACACTGTGCCAGCATGGAAGCTCTTAGCAAGAGGACACAATACATGACATTTCTTAGACACTTTAAGACGCATTCATTACAAGGACTATGAATCCGTGCATATTTCAACACCTCTCGCTTAAGCATTAACCTAGCAACTGATTAACACTAGCTAAGCTACCGCTACAGTGTGACACTTTACAGTTTGTTAGGTTGAGAGCCAGTTTTCAGATGCTACAGTTGTGGACTGGCCCGAATGTACATATTGAATATCTAGACCTGTTATGTTTCAGTTAGTGTATTGATTTTTTTTAGAGCTGATAAATTGTCATAACTACACGAATGTAACAAAAGCACCCTTTCATCGATCCACAACATCAAGACATAAATTCAAGAAAAAAACGTAGATGTTAATGGGGTACTGTTGTGCTGCTGTGTACAGCAAGAGCATGTCATAGGGATTTTACAGGAAGAGTTTAGGTGTTTAGCTCAGTGGTTCTTGACCTTGTTGGAGGTACCGAACCCCACCAGTTTCATATGCTCATTCACCGAACCCTTCTTTAGTAAAAAATAAAATACGATTTTTTTACTCGTGCACAAAATGAACCGTGCATTAACATCACCTTGTTCAAATAACAAAACCAACACAGTGCATGAACTCACAACAACTTAACTCAGTGTGACTTCTGCTGTTTTGAGAGACCAGTTCATATGCGTGGCTTCACCTTGGCAAGTGCCAGTCTCATGTCATTTTTACAGCAAAGTCTGTTCCTTTTCTTAGTTTTTATGTCCAGCATCCTCAAAAACGATTGCTCACAAAGATATGTTGTAACAAATGGTATAAAAAATTCCAGGGCGGAGGCTCCACCGAACCCCTGAGACCGACTCACCGAACCCCTAGGGTTCGATCGAACCCAGGTTAAGAACCACTGGTTTAGCTGGATGAAGTATGCAAAATTCAGCACCCTAAACGACCTCAAACATGCACAGGGTTCACACGTGCACAGAAATGAGTGAGTATGAACATGCTGCATCAGTAAATGTTAATCTACAGCCAACTATTACAACATCAACAGTATATGGAGCCATGGAAAGCCAAAGTATGGCCGTGTTGTGTGTTTCTGTCAGTGCAGCTCATTTCTATTCTACACACATTAATACTACATACTACTAATGACAGCATCAGTCCAAAGTTGAATCTGTTTCATTGGTTCATTTAAGCCTTCACTTAGGTCTGAGGTTGCACTAATCTTCTTTTGTAAAATCAGATTAATGCAGAACGGGCTAAATCAAGCACTGTTTTAACCCATGTTTGTGAAACCCAGTTTGAGGTTGTTGTATATCAGGTCAGCACTGCAGAGGAAATGCCATCTGCTTAGTAACACAATGACAAATCCAACATAACCTGTACTGGCCTACATATGTAACCTTTGTAAAGCTACAGAGAACGTGTCGTTTGTGTATTGTACGCTGTCGTTGTAATTTAACAGGGAACATAAATGCGATAGAATACATGGAATCAACCTGACAGCAATTGTTAAATCTTTCCAAGCTAATTTGTGCATGCAAATATGCTCACTTGGATTGCCTCAGCTCAGCACATGGCAGCACAAAAGGCAGGGCGTTGACGTTTTGGTGTGTTTCGAACATGTAAACAGTTGCATTGTTAATATAAATATTTAAACCACATCATTATCCTCTGTACTAACAGCAGTATTTAACGTCATCCTCATTAGCAGCACAATGCTCTGGCCGCAGTCAGGAAGGTCACAGTTAGAGTTTGGTAAGCCATGGCACGTTATTGTCACAAGTTGTTCTTTGTACCGAAGCAGTGCCAGCTCTGTGAGGAAAAAGGCAGTCATTACTGTGTCAAGACTTTGACAGTACGCTGCGTTGAGCGATGCTAGCAGAAATCAAACGTCACTTTAGAGCCTGACGTCGAGAGATTTGTTCTGCAACAGCTGTTTGACACATGCATCTGCAAGATACGCGTGCACCTTGGTATTGTATGAAGTAAAATTGTGTGGCTTTGACAGGGGAGTAATCCAGGCACACGTCTGTCTTTAACCTCAGGACCCGAAAAAAAAAAAGGGTGACTAATTGCTGCCTCAGTATTTTTCGCTATGCAGCGGCAAACCTTATTTTCTACAGCGTGGAAACATTGTACAGACTGCGAGGTGATTGTCAGGTGAGCCCACGCTTTCCTGTTTTGGCCCTGTTTACCAACCACAATGTGTTCACCCACCTCCATCTCTTCATCTTCACCTCTTCATACAACCAGTGGAACAGAGACATCCCCTAACACCTCTCCCACTCACATGCTTCTTGTTATATGAGCTATATAATACATTCAAACAAGCTATTAAATCATCAACTTTGCTTTTGAATCGCCTCTTCTTCATGGCTCACCAGTGCTGCAGCTCAGCCTATTGCTGTTTGCACTTACTCTGCCTTAAGGATATTAAATTTATTGATTTTTATATTTAAATAGGTCTTCTTGAACCACATCCCGTGTGTATCGTCAACATTACACCCGTCCCCCTGTCCCCCACCTACAGAAATTTCTAACCTTGAACCGCAGCACTGGAGGGTGAAAACCATGGCTCTGTCTGAAAAGTAAATGTGACATAAAAATCCACGTGGTAGATCAAATTCATGTTGAATTATGTGTGTGTAGCAGAGAGACTGCGGACAGACAAAGCTGCTTTTAAACCTTGGGTTTACTGAAAAAAAGTCACCAAGTAGACCAAAGAAGTAGATCGTTTGTTTTCACTGAAAACTAATTATGACTTTAAGAAAATGGCGATCATCATTAATTAATAACAATACACAAAGAGAGAGAGGTGTGGCACAGTGCAAAATTTTTCCTAGATTATGCATCAAACCAGAATCTCTTTCATCAGCAAAACTCTATGAGCTCACAGTATGTTGTGCGCACACACACACACACAACCACACCAGGTAGAGATCTGTAAAAAAAGGACTTACTGAAGGCAAAAACTTCATCTTAGAAGTGACCATTTGTGCTGATGGCACACGCACAATACATTTTTAGATATTTAAAAGCAGCAGATGTTGTTATGCATGTGATTTGTGCACCTGTGTAGGCATGCGGACCTAATGAGTGTGTTGTACCATGTGTATGCTTATGTATATGAATGTATACAACTTTTAATTATCACATATAACCATAGTGAGTTCCACAATAGTGAACTCTCCAGTTTGTTGAAGCAGAAATTGTTTATGTACCATGCTATGAAAATTGATGGTGACAAACGACAAATGTGCATCGGCTTTTCAATCCTATTAGTGTTATTAAAGTCTGTGTAAAGGCAATTCTGAGATTTCTTTCAAAATACATTAAATATGCTGGAAAAAAAGTTGCTGAAAACATGTGAAAAGACTTTGAGTGATATATTACTGAAACCTGGAGTAAGAGGGGGGCGGTCCTAAAGGGTGGCTCGATGACACACTGAAGCCACGTGTGTTTCAATTCCATGGAATCGTTTGGCAGTTTATCTAACGATTCTCTTAATGATTCCAGCAAGCACGAATTACGTTGTGTAACTTACGCAAGAAGTTACGCACGCTCGATTCTAGCAAGCACGAATTACGTTGTGTAACTTACGCAAGAAGTTACGCACGCTCGATTCTAGCAAGCACGACAAATTACGCCCCGTAACTTGCGCACGTTTCACATGTGTAGTGCAATCAGTAGTAAACAATGACACCCGCTCGGTTCAAACGCTCCAAAGTTTGGCTGCATTTCACCAAAAAAGATGGCAACAGGGCGACTTGCAATCATTGCAAAGTGGAGATAACGGGAGGGAACACGACGAACATGCAGAAACATTTGCGCACACAACATGCAATATTTGTAAATGAATGTCGTGTTTTTGACACGCTTTGGACTGGAGAAGAATCTCAACCTAGCAGCAGCGGCAGCAGCCAGGCTATGAGCACCTCTGTGGTTACTACGGAAGGTAACACACTGCCTACCATGTTAGTGCGATGTGCTGCTTTGTAAAACATGCTATAACAGTTAACATTAAACGAATGCCTTCTGCATTACGTTTAGAAGATGACCATGATGAGACAGAGAGTCTGGCTGGCACAGAGGCTGGCAGCTATACTAGTACTTGCTCCAGTTTACTGCCTCTTCTAGATGATGCTGATCAAACTGTTTGTTCTCCTTTTTTTACCAAATGAGAATCGATAACGGAATCGGAATCGTAAAAATCTTATCAATTCCCATCTCTACTGGGTGGTTAATAACACTTTCTTTTTTTCCGCCTGACAAACTTTGTTCTTTTTTCTTACTTTACAGGGACTTTTAGTCTTCATACAAAGTTTTTGAATGAACTGATCAGTTGTTGCACCTTAATCTTTGGTCTGACAAACTCAGAACACATTTATTCTTACTTTACAAACACATTAAATAAATATAGGGCATACTGTTTACTGAAATTTACAATATAGTAAAAATATAGAGCCCCTTTAGTTTTCATTCCTTTAAGGGTCATTATAACTGATATTAAAGAACCCCAAAAAAATCCTATTACACGTTGAAACTGATATTTTCTGTGACATTATTGTACTGTTTAAAATCTCACACTGTTGTGACCATAGATCAACTTGAATTGACATTTTTGTGAAGGATATGGTTTGATCATTGTGTAATAATGGAAATGTGCATGCACATGTTGCATTTGCACAGGTCACTGTACATTTATAGACCGAGGTAGAAACCTTCTAGATGCATCCAGGCAGAGAATGAAAGCGCTTCTTTAGCATGTGATTGTATCTGATCTTCATTTGAAGTTAGTAGACCATACTGCACTGATAATATGACCACATTTTAGTAAAACCTCGATCAGCAGCAGAGTTTACTGGAAAATTACTATCGTATTGCTTCTAAGGATTAGGCTCATGATAAAAGCCTTTTCCTAGTACTCTTTCCTCAAATACCGTCAGCCTATCTCATTTTAAATGTCAAGCCCGGTCTAATTCTATTTCTCAGCAAAGAACAATAATATCATATGAAAGGCTACTTGGAAAAAGGGCTTAAGTAGCAGGAGGAAAGATGGGCAATGAACAAGATTGGTTGAAATTTGATGAAATGAATCCTGATTGGTTTAGCTTAGAGTGTCATGACCTCAACAATTATAGTTGCTAACAATAGGAATACAGGGTCATCCTGAGGGTGCAGGGGATTAAGTAAAGATGTAGTGCTCATCATCACTCATCACATTTTTAGATGCTATTGTGCTGTTTTTCTTTTTTTTTTAAGTGACAGATGAGATTACCAAAAAAAAATGCACCAACCATGTGTGAAGATGCACTGGTGTAAATTTCTCCACAGTTGTGAGAAAATCCATTCACTTTGACTTCTTGACAGTACCTCGCACTCCATGCCACTGAATTACTGGGCTGAATGATGCGTCAGAAAAAAGTTTCATACTTAATGGCCGTTGGGTTCTTTCACTGTAAGACCTCTGTGCGTTCAGGCAAAAGCAAGCGCTTCATTCATGTGATCCGAATCAAAGCGCTTAACGCCGTGTAATTCCTTTCAAATTTATAATGTTTTGAGTGTTGACGGCCCGAAACTCAGCAACTGCCCGACAAGCTCGCTGATGCTCAGACTTTAAGCTTCGACCTAGTTTGACAAACACCAGCGAGCATGTTTGGTGATTTTTCGATCTCGTGACGTAAAAGTTTCTAAGTTAACGTGCAGGATACAGCTGGGTGCATGTGTTCCGTTGCGTAGTTTTTATTTTCCTCCTGTGAAAATGAATAAAAGTAAAAATAGTGTTTTAAGTGCTTTTAACAGAGCTTTGTTTACATGTTTAGGTGTGTAAAAATCTATGTATGAATGTGTTATGCTGCATCAGCTAGATTACTGTATGTATAATATTCACAGATGCACAGATGCACACACAGTGTGCATGAGTTTAAACAAGTGAAATGCAAATGAGCTGAGATCAGCTCTCTCACATGAATATGTATTCGCTTGGACGTAGGTGTGTGCATTGTTTTCTCTTTTGGTGTCAAGGCAGCTTTCACACTCTAACTAAAAGAGGCTGACTTACTGATTATTACACTCTGTCAAATACACACTTAGGGCCTTAGAGATATTTTATCAAAATCAGAATTATACCGTGTATAAGAGGTACGAAGTGAAGGCTAGAGCTGCTGAACGAGGCTTCCTGATGAACCTTACATCACCTCAAATAGTCACTATACTTTTACCCCTTACTAGAAATAATGGCAACAGTGATGGTATTTAATTGACAAACTTCTTCTTTTTAAAGGTCAAGTGTGGAAGATTTACCCCCAAATTCCAACGGGCACGGATGTGTTGCGCTTCGTGTGGCGCAGAGCTATACGCGACTGATTTAGTCAGTGTGTCAAACCGCACTGGCCACCGGTATCAGAAGCGTCCCAGAAGCGGGCCTTCGCTCAGCTCCGCGGGGAATACGTGTCTGTTCTATTTTTGACACCGCGAGCAGCCCGCGTCAGTCTGCACAGAGCAGTTCAAGCTGGCCGGAAGTCAGACACAGAGCGGTCATAGAGAATCTGGTTGGATTTGTATTGGGGGCGTTGGTTAGATCAGTTGTTCGACGCACAGTACCAACCTGTGGCCCTTTCAGCTATCTCTGTCAAATAAAGCCAAAAATTAAATAAAAAATATTTGCTGTATTGATACATTCAGGTTATTACTTGGCTTGACACACAGTATTAGCATCTTCTCAGCTAAATCTGAAAGAAGACATTTCTGAATAAAAAGATGCAAAGGTTAAGACAGAAAAAAATAACAACAACATATAGACTCTGTGTTAAATGAGTAGTTATATGTACATGCAGTATTGTTTCTGTCAGGTGTAAATGTGGCTGTAATCCTCAGCCGTGTAGCTGAGTTTTCATGCTGATAAAGGCCCGTGGTGTGGTGTGTGGGGGGGTTGGGTGTGGGTGGGAGTGCTTGGTATAGAACACCTGGCCTCCCTGCTGGCGGGGCAGGAATGTGCAGGGTTGAGGTGGATGCGGGTGGAAATTTGCAGCGTGCTCAGAACATGACCCCTGGTAACATTTAAAGGTGCCAGCGTCAGCAGGAAAGGAAAAATCAGGGGAATGTGCTGCTTTAATCAAACCAGCATCACCGTTTCTCCGCATTCTGTTTTCCTGTGTGCGCGTCCACATTACTGTAGAGACGAGGGGCCTCAATCTGTGTCCAAGTTTAGCTGTTTCATTTTAAATTCCTTTTCATTTTTTCCCGCTACGTTGCAGTGGTGGTAGATAATGGCCTGTACTGTCCACTCTGACAAGCTTGGATGTTATTTTATTTAGTCAAGGCAAAGTTCACTTCTTGTTTACTAGCCTTTTCTTGTTGACCCTCTTGCTACTCAAATCAATTCAAGCCCTGCAGCAGATAAATCTAAAAAGTATCTTGTGTATCCACACAGCTTGTTGTAGGTGGTGGTTGCATGTTTGTGCGCTCTGTGAATTAAATCAGTTATTGAACCAGCTGTGTGCTGTTTGTATGTTTGCTTCAATACTTGGACTGTTACAACTCTTACCGCAGAACAGCTTATAATCGTTGGATGTTACATAAACAAGCTGCTGCTGGACACCATGACAAACAAAAGAGATGACAATCTGGTGGTTTCTGCTCAGACAGATCTCTAGTAGTGTCAGAGAAACTTTGAAGTAGCACAAAATAAAAATACATTGGATTTAAATGTTTTTGCATGTGTCGTGTTTTGTGTTGATGACCAGCTATCGTCACCTGCAGTGCAGCGCGAAAGCAGAAAACCTGCTATAAAAAAAATATGGGTTTTCTGTGCCACCACTAGCCAGCCACCACGGTGACATTTGTGCTATATGTAAATTTAAAACATCAAGCGAAGTCAGCCTGTGCGGAGGTCAGGTGTAGGTATGAGTTAGCTGTGGTTTTCTTACAGCAGTTGTGATCACAACGCAGTTGACGTAATCAGATGTTTGCATGAAAGTTTCCGTAGCTGTTTTCTTTGTCATATTATTGCTGAATGTTACGATTTTAAGTAAAAATATCACAAAGGCACAGCAGGTTTCTTCTGTTTTGAAAAATGTCTAGTTATTATTATTTTTTTTGTTTCCACATCCTTTAATGTTAACATAAAGTTAAATAAACTATCTAATGTTGAGCAGTTATAGCTGCCAGAGGCTTATGATTTTAAATCTAGTGTGTTGAAGTCCCACTGATCAGAGGAATGTATGTCCAGGGGGTGTGTTTCAACAGGAGAAGATATAGAGTGTAATTGTCTCTCCCCCAACATGCACACTTGTATTCATTTGTAACTACTTTCTGTGCAGTGCTAAGTCATGTGAACTGTTAAAAAAAGACAGTTGCATGTTTGTTGACGCATGTTAGCAGAGTCAGAAGGAAAGTATCTTACAAGTAGGGAAGCACAGATTATACATTTCGATGGTACAATTATTAGAAATTATAGTCTGAGGAAAAATCCAGCCTTGTTTTTGCGATTTTGTTAAGAGTTGAGGGGATTACATGCTGTTTTGGTGAGTAAGTAAATTGTGCTCCTTTTCATGCTTTGCTGTTGGTTTATGTTGCACTGAAAGGCCAACCTCAACTCAGCTCTACTTTGTTGATTGTAAGTGACAGAAACATTAAAAGTAGCCATGCCTTCACAGTTACAAAACTGTGACGTTTTAAGCCCTGGGTAATGGTGAAATCAGTTAATCGCTGTATCCCAAAGAAAAAGTCCCCCCCCTTTTTCTTTTCTTTTTTATTAGGACATTGTGATGGTCAGCTGAGAGGACATGTGAGATACATCCAGAGATGAGCGCAGTAGTTGGGAATGAGTTGAAAAGAGTTGCTGTGGCTGAAAAAATCTGTCAGTCTCCATTATCTGCATCTTTGATTCAGAGGGAATCTCTGTGACAGGTGTTAGGTTTTATGAATGGCTCTGTGTGTGTGTGTGTGTGTGTGTGTGTGTGTGTGTGTGTGTGAAGTAAGTAAGTAAATGGCTGCTTCCGGGCACTGATGACTATAATTTGCATAATGGACTCACAGGCCATACTGACAGTTAAAGACGAGGAGGACGGGGATAAAACAAAAATGGAGGAATAAAATGTGTTTCAAGGAAAGTCTCTGGCTTCTCTCATGATGTGGTATCAGATGTGATACTGGCTTTTAAGTGTCATAATTTTTGGAAAATCAAGGTGCACTGAAAAAAGGTGTGTATATATACAAATCAGTTTATAGCTGCTAGCATTTTGGCTTGTCAAACATGAGTGTAACTAAAAACATTGTATTGCTGTATTGTATTGGAAAACTGCTTCATCTGAGCCTTTATCAATTATTAGATTTTATGACAACTAAAAGTATTTGTTATAAAGAAGCATAAAGAAACAACCAAAGAATCAAAGGACAATTCTTTAACTTTTGTGCTTACTGATTGACTCACCCAGTCTGACCCCTGTGGCATTCAGTCGGATAATGTTTACTGTTGGTATATTTTACTTGCAGTGCCGTTGGGCCTCTCTAAAAAAAACACAGGAAACCAAGCGGGTTCAACTCCACTGTAAGTGAAGTGAGTGTTTTTTTTTTTTTCAAACTGCAGCTCAAGATATAATGACAAATGACAATCTAAAGCTTTTAGCTATCGACCAGTCTCCTCCCTCACACAAGCGAATAATTTAATTTCAGTTTTAATGATGCAGGAAGTGATTGAGAAGACACGGCAAGGTTTCAGTTCATGTAAAAACACTCTGGTTAGTGAATGTTTGAATTTTCTGATTATAGTTTTATTCTTTATGTATAGATTTAATAGTCTTAGGATAAAGTATAAATATGTTATTAATAATAATGTCTTTAACTAAGGTTTTACAAACCATTCAGTTGTTTTATTTGATGTGAAAATCGTGAAATAATGCCACTACCATTGCTAAAAACACAATTTAACAGTAATTAAAGTTGTTTAAAATACAAAAAATGTCTAAAGTTGTGTTGGGATAGCTGTTCATAGTTATTAGAAGACACATAAATCACAATCAGAAGCTGCAGAAACACACAGCTTTTTCTCATATCGCATGTGTGTTGCAAAACAGGACAAATGTCCAATTGGAGCATTCCTATCTTAAATGTACCATGTGGAGTTTTCATTGTAAACATACGTGGCTTTGTTTACATTTTTATCACCATAATGGATTGTATATTGCATATCCACGGCACGGGGGACAGAGTCATAAAGCCAAAACTGATTTTCTTTGCACGAGAGCTTACAAAGCAGATCTGAATGCTGTAGCATGTGATAAAAACCATTCAGTTGGACTTGGTTGCTGCTTCTTAGTAAAGATCTATTAACAGCTGTGGCTGGCGACGAGACTGCCAAACTCACGTCGTCTTTAACAGCACTAAATAAAATTTAAAAAATAGCAAATATAAAGTATTAAAGGAGTATTCCTATTCACGGTTGTAGCACGTCTTTATTACATTGAACTGCCAAAATAAAGGGCTGTCAGCAGCTAAAAGCCAGGATTAGACTGTCTAATTTTTCTAATCAATGAAGTCAAGACAGGCTGACTCAGGCTTTTCATTCATGTGCTTGAAGAGGCTTATTCCACGAGGGTTCAGGGAGGTTCAAGCAGAGGTTTGCAGCTCCAACTGTGATGAATTTGAGACCAACTAACCAACCTAACTAGACATTATCCTCTCATAATAATCACTCTCAATTGACTTATTTACACTAGCTCTTTATAAAACTTGATTGAAATTGTGCCCAGATTCAGTAATTCAAACTTGAACCATGAAGTAGCTCTGAAAGAAGCTCTAATTGGCCCGAATTAAATGAACGAATAAACTGTTAGACAGCTTCAGCTCTCACATACACTGTCAGACTGGTTCTCATTTCATTTGATGGCATCTGGCACGCTTTCAGTTTTATGGTGGTAGAAGTGAGAACTAAATGTTCTGCTGCCTCTCACCTGTGACCTTTTTACCGTGTGCCATTTTGGAAGTAGCTGAAGATGATTTCACAAATAGTTTCACACATTTGTTCTACTTTAGACTTTAGTACTTATTTTACTTCAGGAGGACTTTTAATCAAACTTTAGCAGTCAGATTACCAGCCGCACTGTATGGATGGCTTTACCATCAGCCTGGGCCACATATGGTGATCCCTAAAGGAGGTCAGAGGTCATTCGCTGCCCACATTCCTTAAGCTGCAACTTCTCTCCCCCGCCTCCCCCCACGGACACATTTTAAATGCTTTGTTTGAATCTGTCAGTTCCGCACACAGGCACGACACAGCACTCTTTCTGCTGCCCTACATAAAATAAAGAGAGAATTAAAGGGATCACGGTCGGCGGTCGGATGTGCGAAGGGGAGGAGGATGGTAGGTGGTTGGGGGGGAAAAAGTGTGTGACGCTAAAACCACTGGGAGGCACAGGTAGAAAGAGGGTGGGTGACTGTGCTGTGGGGGTGAAAGGAAAGAACAGGAACAGGAAGTCATCTCTTCATAAGAGGATTGTGGCCTTGCTAACGTATCGCCAAGCGTAGGTCAGGTTTGCAGCTGTGTCGTATCAGTACAGACCAGACAAGTTCATTCATTTCTGCTCTTATTTCAGTGTCGCACGCAGAAAACCAGAAAGATCTATGAGAGCTTTAAAGTTATTTTTCTATAATCTGTTCTGAAAACTCTCAGCAGTCACAAGCTTTCTGCAAACACACACACAAACTGGCACACATCTGTAATTGACCACTTGTTTGTCTGTGGCCTAGTTTGCGCATTATGAAACACCGTGCAATGTACAATTCCTCTGAGATTCCTGACGGTTCTTCCAATTGTTCCAAAGCAACACAAAGGGACAGAAAAACTATGCGTAGCACGTCTTATAGAGTTTCCTTTGAAGAAGTTGAGTGTATAAATAGAAATGTACGGTGCAAATCAAGTTCAGTAGTCATCCCACATTCAAATTTGGAAATCATGTTGTGTAACTGTTTTCCTTTTGAAGACTTTTGTTGTGGTTATGAAATACGGGGAGAATCATAGTTCAGTAGGTAATGCTCAGATAACTTTTAGTTTTTGTGCTTCTGTGTTTGAACCAGATTTTTGATGTTAGATCAGCGCGCGTGTCTCTTTTTGGATGTATGTGCATGCTAATGTGTTGCGGTGGGGGTGTGTCATGTGTGTTTATATGAAAGTTGTGTATTCCTGTGTACAGACAGGAAGGCTCCAGGACCGTCTGTGTTTGCAATAAGTTGAGAGAGCCAGAGGAGCCCACCACTGAGGGAAGCTGTAGGGTCAAGACAGATACACATACACACCCGCGCACACACAGACACACACTCCTGCCTGTTTGTAAGCTCTGCTGACTGCAGGAAGCAATAATGTTAGCGTGCTTCCGGAGATCCGGAGACTTCTCTCAGGGGAGTGTGGCTGCCCTGTCCAGCTCAGCAGAACAAAACTGAGAACACAACAGAGCAGAAAATGACAGAACATTTAGAATAGACTAGAATAGAAACTATAATGGTGAACAGTACAGTAGAGCAGGACAGAACCGATCAAGAACTTGAGTTTAAGACGAGCAAATCCGAGTATAAATAGGAAAACAAATGACGCTGGGGTGTAAAGGGTAGTAGAGTAAATAATACAAAATGAAAACTAAAATAGTTAACGCAACATCTTTTAATGTTCGCCAACAAAATATGTAAAACACAAAAATTAAATTTTAGCATGTTCTTTTGAAGGGTGGTAATGTGATTAAATGATACTACACTCAACTACACTTCAAAGATGATCCAGTACTGCGCTCCATGGTCTTTAAATCATCTTCAGCTCGCATGGCAGAAAAATGTTAGGACAGGAAGAGAGCAGGGGGGACGAGCCAGCCTGTGGAGAGAGAGTCTGTGTGTCAGACCTCATCATCTGTGTATCCCGTCGCTCTTCTGCAGTGTGAGCCAGTGATAGGAGGGCATCATTCCTTCCTTTATTCCCTCCATCCGTTGGTTCGTTCCTTCTGCGTGGCTTCATCTCTGCGTTCCTCTGCTCCGTTTCTCATCAGTACGCATTGTTGCATGCATGCATTTGTGGCTGCTTGTACTTAATCATGCATTTCTGCATGATTGTGCGTGTGTATGTTTATTTTGTTGGCAGACGGGATATATTAATCTAAAGGTCGACTTACAGTATGACCAGCATCATGCCTGGTTGAATATTACCTACCAGCTGTCGACCACTGGATCCTACACGGCTTGTAACGCAGCTCAGTAGCATCTCTTTGTTAGAGCCTTCCTGTCTGATAAATGACCACAACTTTCAAACTCTGGGCCGGAAATTCCCCCTGACAATTGTTTAGAAATTAGACAGATACTGCTGCATCTCATATTGTGAGTCTAGTTTTTAAATGACGACAACAGTTGCCTTTCTCATTATACCGCATGATGATGCTGCGCCTCTGCTCTTTTTCTGTGTAGGCTAATGCTGTTTTTCATAGCAGTGTAAGAATTTCTTCTGACATTTGAGGGGGGACTCGTTAATTTCAGGCGAGGCGGTGCGTCTTTGTTGTAATACACTGCAAAAAACATAAGTTTTGACTTCTGGTTAATGTATGTGTCACTTCCAAGTCAGTAAAAATGTGTTTTGTTTCCTCTTTTATGCAGCAACGTGATGTGTAGACAATGGCGGTAGTGCAGTGAAAAATGTGGAGAAATTAGAAAGTCTTGAACATTGAGCACCCCAAAATGTAAGAACATACTAAAATATTATACATGGATGTACCATTTTACCCTTACATCATATGATCATTTATTCAACGACTGCTCCTGTCTCATTTCTGTGCTTGAGATTCTCCCGTGAGAATAACCTGTTTAAGATTCAATCACACATCATATACAAGAAATTAAATAACAAAAACAAACAAACAAAAAAAAAACACCTAAAGCTCTAAATAAGCTCATGTTTTTGTGTGACGCTTGAATGAGGTGAGAAGACAGGCTGCTGCTGTTAGCGGTGGCTTCAACTACAGATTTGTATATGTGTGCGTACATACCATCTGCCAGTAGTCATGTGGCGCGCATATATAAACTATATACACACACAAATGCACTCACACAGAGCCATCGTTACAAATACAGCTGCTCTGGATGACGGGCCGTGACCCATGTGGGGTTATTATGTCTCCTGTCAAGATAGATCACTAAAGAATTTTTAAAAAAAGCAGGAGACCGACAGGAAGGGCACACATCCCCTCTGCAGTGACACATGTTCTCCAACAATGAAAAGATAAAAACACAAAAGGAGAACACAAAGAGCTGGCATGTTAAACAGTAACCGTATATGTTACGCTCAGTCTTGGTTGCACGTACACAAAAAAAGTATCAAAATGTTCAGCTCGCCCCGGAAAGTGTGCTCTGACTTTTTCGAGAAAATTGCGGGAAAAACAGAGTGAGTCACATGACCGCTAGAGTAGAGAGGGAAACTTGTAAACTGCTCTTATAGCCACAAATTTCACTCCCTAGAAATAACCTTCAGATAGGATTGTAGCAAAATTTGTGCAGGTCGCTCAGAGAAAACTGCTGAAGCTGTCAGACTTTTAGTTTTTAGTTTTTACTCAAATAGCACAGATGTGTCAGGATCACCCACCAACTACCACATTTACTCCCATATTACTGTATTTTCCGCACTATAAGGTGCACCTAAAAGCCTTCAATTTTCTCAAAAGCCGACAGTGCGCCTCATAATCCGATACGCCTTATATATGGATCAGTATTGGTTAATCATGGCTACTGTAGTCAGGGGGCATCGCCGAAGTAACCATAGACATATATACGTAGACGCCGCATTGACCGCTGAATCGTACGTTGACGTCGCCGCCATTTTGGATGTGGCAAAGTAGCGCAACCCTTTTCCTTGTATTAGTTTTATGGGCAGATCTGCCACATCCAATATGGCGGACGTGTTAACGTATCGCAGCAACGGACCAAACTGCTCAATGAGGCGTCTATGTATATATGTCTATGGAAGTAACAGTGGTAAGAACGGTAAAGAGGTTCCAGTCCAACACCATTTGTGTCGCGAAAATACTACGTCACTGACATTACCTCTGGAAAAATAATAAAACAGCTGTTTATTCATTTTGGGAGTGAACAGAGTTGTCAGAACGCTGGTTTGTATTCTATTAATAAAGTTTGACTGACTTATCTGACTGTTTTGTTGACATTCCCTTTAGCGCAGCTACATCCAGTGGATGCATAACGCAACCCCAGCCACTACTGTAGCATCTATTCTATGCGCCTTTATAATGCGGTGCGCCCTATATATGAAAACAGTTTTAAAATAGGCCATTCATTGAAGGTGCGCCTTATAATCCGATGCGCTTTATAGTGCAGAAAATACGGTAACTGAGAGGAGACACAGCAGACGCTCCCATTCTTTACCTCGCTCTAGCAGTCACATTTTTTAATTTTAGCCACTCAAATTCGGTATGGACATGTTCAGTAAGGTGAGGATGACTCGCATCACTTCAGTTGATTGATACGGCCTACGGTTGGGAAATTGTGGTCACTTGTTCGATGGTGAACTTTCAACACTTTCTCTCTCTCAGCAGTTTCAACTGTTGTTTTGTGCTCTGCTCTGATTGGTCGACTGCAGTGGAGCTGGTTGCTGGGCAGAAAACATCAGACACAATCAACATGTTAGGAAAAAGTACTTGTAATATAATCAAATAGAATATTTTAGTTGGATATTTATAAATAATACTGATGAATTTATTATCAAATAAAATGATATAAATATATAAGTCAAGTCAACATCAAATTCTGAAAGCTAAACGTAACATGCATACATACATTTCATATTACAAGAATAGTTAGATACTGTATAATAGTCAACATTTGTAAAGTAGGCTTTGCTTTCTTGCTGAGAATTAGATTGATAGCATTCTCATGTTTGTACACGTAATGTGAAGCTACCACCAGCAGCTGTTTAGCTTAGCTTAGTACATACGGCGAGCCTCAAAGGAAACAAAATCTGTCCACCAGCACCAGTACAGCCTACTAATTAATAGGTTATATCTTGGTTTGTTTAACCTCTACGATATTGGTGAAATCAAAACAATGCAGTGTTACGGTGTGGTGTGTGTGTGGGGTATTTCTTTGAAAACAAACACAGTAATCAGCAATCTGGCAAAAATAAGTATATTTCCCAAAATGTTGAACTATTCCTTTAAGGAATAAATAAAAATACACTCAACTAAATGTTAATACACAATCTATGTCAATATGCCAAAATATCTATGATAAGCCAGTGTTGGGACATAACGTGGACTCAAGCCACATACAACTAGTTTACAATCTACAAATACAAGAAAAGCAGTCAGATGTGGCCTCAATAATAACAGTTTTGTTCTAAATGGACTGAATTTTTTCTTATTTATTCCCACTAATGACCCACTGTTTCCTTGATGAACAATGGCAGTGCAATCACTGGAGCCACTCCAGCTTAGGCATGTTCATGAAGAAATGATGTCTACATATATCTAGGTAATGATCTGTTTGGAAAAGAATGCCACACACGAGTAAAGCTGTTACTAGAAAGCAATATAGATCAAGATAGTTGAGATTTCAGAAATATTTTCATGTATCAAGTCAATCAGCTGGAAGGACAAGAGATCCTAAATATTGGTTGTTCTTACTTTTCATTCATAAAACACAGAGGGCTGCAAATATTTTAAACCCTTTTGCTAAGTCTTCTTCTCATTTTATTGAATTTTCTAGTAGCTTGTGAGTGTCAGTGCTGGGCTGCTCTATAGTTTTTACATCCTGTGGTAGGGAATGTACAGCTTGCCTTCTCATTGACATTCTTTTCTCATGAAGCAGTCAGTCTTTGCTGCTTCGCCCTGCTTGTACAGGCTTGCCTCGCCGCGTGGCTGCCTTTACTAAGTACATCATGTGGCACTGTACATTAGTTTGTTGTTTGTAGACTGACTGAGTCAGTCGACTTTTCCAGAGGGCGTTTCCTCACCTTAACACACCGAAATAGTCATCTAGTGTCTCCACATTACACGCTTTGAGGATGATTTGTTTCTCACACTCATCATTTTCTCCTCTCTGTTGTGTGTTTGCTTGTTGCAGACCCTGGTAGGAGCGTGATGAGCGCGCGCTTCCGCTTGCCTGCTGGCAGATCCTACAATGTCCGGGCGACGGAGCTGGAGCGAGACAGGCAGCACACACAGGTTGTGTGCAATGTACTGCTGCTGGACAACACTGTCCAGGCATTCAAAGTCAGCGTAAGTACCCACCATAATGTTGATCATACTTTAATAATGTGAATTAGAAAAGATGCAAGGAAATAGCAGAATCCAATGAATTTTCTGTCTATGGTTTATAAATATATATAAACTAATATTCATCTCTCATGTGGTCTTTGTGTTCTACAGTCATGAGATTACACAGCTGAATATTTATCAAGCGAAACAACAGAGGTTTTCAAACTCTGGCAGGCCCCTCCAGAGGGACACAGGAGATCTGAATAGGGGTTGTGGAGGGAGAGTCATGGGGCGTTATGGGGACTATAAATCAGTCAAAACTGCACACACAGACATGATGCGCATACTTATAGATTCATTGCAACGCACCACTTAGAGAATTATTATCTCTGGTGTCCACCATGAATAAACCTCAGAATAAAGATGCTTCTTATAACTCCAGAACTTAGCTGAGAATTGTCGCATTTTAAAGTTTTCTTCAGTATCAAAGTAATCTAGTAAAAGTCATCTGTACGTCCATGGGTACATTACAGACAGGAACTGCTAATTGTTAATTCAGTATGCTTCTAATGGTGTCATTTTGCCAAAAATGTTAAGCTCTGTAAACAGACATCTGCATATGAATGACTTTGTAGGCAAGGGACTAAGATGTTGGCACCTGAAGTGTTCCGCTTTCTGTTTGTGAGCTGCGTAATATTGACCATTCATGTTCTGTTTACACAGATTAGCAGAAATGTGTCTTTCTCATCATACTCGCGCATTAAACACCTAATCAGACTGCAAAGGAAGTCTTGGCCCGGATATCCGATATCCGGGTATCTGTTAGCTCAGAAGCATTAGCTGTTGGCTACCAGAGGCTAAATTGTCAGACAGTAGCCGATGGCTTCAGACATTGCCAAAATGTAAACAAATATAAGAGAAGGAAACAGTTGTAGCCTACAGCTAATCCACTCACTGGTGACATAATACCTGTCTGCATCCCTCAGGGCCCTCATGTTATGGGAAATGTAGTTCCAAAATAACAATAATAAGGCTCATTGACATGGTTTTTGTATTCCTGCAACACTCTCTTCTATCTATTCATGTACAAATATGTTGAAAGGACACGCACATCCTGAAAAGATACAACATGAAAAGATAATATCTTAATTTGCTCTTTAAGATTTGCTCTTTTTGGGAGCTAGGAACAAAGGAAAACCCATTAAATGATAATTGTTATGATGAATGTTAAATCAAACAAAACAATATAAGGATGTTCATGAAGCCATGTGGTGAGGGGTGAAAGAGTGAACCATTAAATACTCAGACATTAACCCAAACGCAACCCTAAAAAAAGAAAAACAATATTAGACCTCCTTCCTCTCACAACCTTGCCTCCCTCAACTTCTCCCATTACTGTAAATTTCCCTTCAAGCCCACCTCAAATTAACTCGAGAGTGGGTGGGGGGGAAGCGTCTGTGTGTCTCTACATGTCTGCAGGCATTTAAAAATTCATCCCACATTGTTTTTTTTCTCACACTAGAAGGTTAAAAATTCTTTTCTCACACTGGTTTCAGTATTCTCCCCCGACTGGCCCAGGGGTTTGTTCTCAGTGGTTCAAACACAGCCGGTACTTTATCCTGATCTACAAGCACACACCTTAAGGCGAGAGAAAGAAAGAGAAAATGTGTGTGTATGTGTGTGACAAGTTGTCCTGTGACTGACATGACAGATGTCTGTCACTTCATGTCGTCTGTCTCTCTTTGTGTCTGTCTTTTTGTCTTTCTCTGTCACGGTGTTTTTCATCAGAGGTACGACAGTGTGAGAGGGAAATTCCCTTTGTGAGTCAGAAAATACAGTTCGTCTAATAACACCGCCTCTGACAAATCACCGGAGGTGTTTAATTGTATTGCAGTTCATGCATGTGAGCATGAGGTTATGCATGCATATATATATATTGATAAAAAAATACATATTCATGTTATGTGCCATTGAGAGTGTTGACACAAGGCCAAAATAATTTTTTCTTGTTCGTGGCAAGAGGAAAAAAAATGTTGGCTGGTATGTCTTTCACTTCCTGACACACTTCGCTGTTCTGCTTTTTCTGCGGTTAACTTGAATTTGCTCTTCATGTAACAACTGCGCCTGAAATGTCCATCGAAGATGAATGAACACTTAAATGAATAAGAATAACACATATTTGTATTTTACTCCCATGAACACTGCATCATAATCAGGATTATCATTTTAGCCATTATGCTGCATTCAGGCCGACACCTTCACGGGAATCACAAATAAGCAGGGCGGGCGGTGGTTACAGTGATGTATTATTTGGAAAGAATGGATAAAATATATTCAATTAAATTATTCTGTGTTTATTATCTAATGTAATTCATTAATTATTAGCTTCTTATTGTCTTGATTACCCAGCTACGTAACATTTAGTTGTAAACCCTGCTGCAGAGGGCTTTGGACAGCAATGCGTCTACTGTTACTGTTACTATTCTCTGCCGGCTTCACCTCATTTTACCGTCCTGCTCTCTTCCACCAATCTTATATCCAGTTTACCATCCACTGTCTGCCAGAATGCATATGAATGTGAACATAATTGCAACAAATCTTTCCTCTCCTTTCTTTTTCTTTACATCTCTCACCCTCTCACCCTCTCTGCTCTGCTTCCTGCTCCAGACCCCCCCTCCCCTCACATCCTTGCGTCTTGCTGAATGAATGACTCGGTCTCTGTCAGTCTCTCTGTCAGTGTCATTGATCAGACCCCTGCAGCAGCAGTAACTTCCTGGAAAGACAAGCCATCCTCAGAGCAACAATACTTCTATTGATCCTCTCTCTGGCCGACTGGCCTTGATTCTAGCGGAGAGTGAAAATCCAGAAGCAGTCACTTATTGTCATGGGAACCGGAGTGCTTGTGGTGCGGTATGGGGGTGGGGGGGGTGTCACGTGGTTTCGTATTGATGATCTTATAGATGGGAAGTCTTTGGCTGCAATGATACCAGCATAAAAACAGAAAACGGTGTGTCTTGAAAGCTTGATAAATGACAGGAAATTAAAAAAAAAAGAAGAGCCTAACCCACTACTGACCCACCTCTCTACGAACACAAAAGCGAGGTCAGAAGCAGGATTTATTTAGAGTAAAGTGACATGCAGCTGTAACCATAGTAACCCCCACAAACCACATGAACATTCAGCTGTCTGCAAGAGCTATTGGTAATCAAGTAGCTCTTAATAATGAGCAAGTAAGAGCAGCGGGGATAAATAAGCCTGCAGAACAGCTGTAATTTACTGCTGAATGAGGCCCGGGACCAAAATACAAGTGCAAGATTGCATGTTTAAAACGGAGAGCATGCTCTTTGCCTAACTGAGTGATTTGAACGGCCTTAACATGCACACAGAAATCTTAATCACGCAACAAAACAATAACACAAGTCATTATTTTTAAGATACTTTCAGGTCAATAAATGTTTTTGTTAGCATGTTTCCTTAAACTTTTATTTGCTGACACACGTTGTGTATGTATGGATATTTCAGTGACCTTGCTTTTTTTTTTGTGTACATGTTGTGATATCTGGTTATTCATGAGCAAAACAATCATGTTAAGGATGCTATAGCTTTGATTTAAATGTAATAATATGCTAGAAATAACCCTAGTAAGCAGGAATTGTTTGAAACTTTGAGCACAGTCTCAATACTCCGATGTGTAGCATGCAATCTGCGTGGCCAGGTGAGCCAAAAATATAAATCTGGTTTTGTAAAGAAAAAAAAGGAAAGAAATTATTTCATTTTAATTATGTGTTTGAATCAGACATTTGTGTGAAGAGTGTGGGACGTCATGTTGTGGGAAGGGTGTGTCTGTGGGAGCATTTCGCCTGCTTAGCTCCTTCTTTATTCAGACATGGGGAGGTATGTGCGGGCGGAATATTCTGAATGTGTTATTTCCTCCTTTTTTTGGGGTCTGTAGCCCTAAATATATTAAGATGATGATTTATTTATTTATTTTTAGATCACGTCTAAAGAGAGTTTAATCTTTAAGGGTTGATTTAGTATCTCTTCAGAGCTCTTTGGATCATATTATGATCTTCATCAGCAGGCAGAGTTGTTGCGGAGTCGTTCATCACTACAATTTATCAATCATGTAATCTTGTGATATGATGGAAAGCTCCAGAATAGCTACCAAAGGGATCTTGTAGTGAGATTCCTGAGCTGCAAGCACCCGCCCCTGGTTACAAATATCAGTGAGCGTGTAGGTAAGTGATACTAATGCATAGCAATGCCCACTGGCTGTTAGTCAGCTATGATTGTCAGCTGTAACACGCAGCCCGGGCCGCGCCACACAGGTGGTGTTTTCTTTACTCATGAGTACAATATAACCTCAGCGGATTCATATGAAGCATTTACGTGTGTGGCATGTGGGTCGATATCGAGACTAAAGTGAGTTACCTTCCTGTTGAGGCCCATTGTCTTTGTTTGTAGGAGAATTTTCTGTGTGTTTTGGACACATAGGGCGAGGAACAGTCGAGGTAGATGACTCCTCCTTCGTGTAGTTCCCTTCCTGTCTGGACAAGCTGCCTCACACATTCCTGAATTTCCATCATTCTTTAACACAAACACGTACACCATCTTCCTGTGGAAAGAAAAGAAGCAAAGAGGGAAATAAATGTCACATTTAGCTTCTTTTTATTTTATTTTTTTTATTGTGAACCTGTCATAAAAACCACTGTGATTTTCCCATTTTCTTTCCCTCACTCCATTCAATGTGTTTGATGTTTGGGGGTCTTTTCCCCTTCAACACTTTAGATAAACCCTCTGGGTGAAACACTTATCAGGCCATCACTCTCTCTCTCTCTCTCTCTCTCAGCCAGTCTCCTGTGCACTGATTGCGCTCTATCACCACGTCTCCCTCTTCTTTCCTCGCTCTCACGCACACAGACACTATTTCAGTCAGTGGTGCTGCTGGACTGATGAAGATCAACACAAAGAGCGTTTGTCTGAGACAAGCGCGTCGTCAATCACTCTTTTTCTCTCTGCTCTCTCTCTCTTCTTCTCCTCTCTCTGTGACTCTCTGTCTCTTACTTTGTTTCTGTTGTCTGTTGTTCTCCCCATCTCTTTATCACTCTCTTTCTGTCACTTACTATAGACCATGAGCTCTCCACAATATGGAGAACGCTGCTGTTGTTTGTTGTGTAGAAGTACAGAGGAAGAAAGAGTGTTAAACCCGAGTCGGGAACATGCACACAATGTATAGCTGTTTGCTTCTGCATTGGCGGCTATCGTACATTTGGCTCACATGCTTTTGGAATACCAGAAGAGGCTCATACACACACACACACACACACACACACACACACACACACACACACACACACACACACACACACACACACACACGGAGTAGCGATGGGTTTCCTGGGAGCACAGTATAAAAAGTGCACAGAGGGCTCCCACATCCAACTTGAAAAGCCGCTTCATACAAAGGGAAAGCAACACACACACACACACACACACACACACACACACACACACACACACACACACGTCTATGAATAGCTTTAGTTGGGGAAACATCATATTAAAGTTTTTCTCTGTTTTTTTCTCTCGGTTTAATGTTTTCAAGGCTTTTCTGTTCATCTGTTAGTCCAGCCTGAGCCATTTTTTTTTTTTTTTACTGTCTGATTTTACCTCTGACCTGGCGATTCCAATTATCTTTCTTTTCTAAGAACTACAATTGACACCATACACAAACGTTTTGTAACATTTCTTGAATGGAAAACGGAACCCGTGTGATACTGGCAGATAACAATATTATATATAATAATTTTTTTTGCATTTATACCTTTTTAAATGTGGTTATCAAACACTTTAAACATATCTACAAAGATATGTAAAGGAGGCAGAATATTTTAGAGCTTAAACAATAAACTTTATTGTCCAAAATGACATAGGTGACCTAAAACGGTGAACTCCACTGTGAATATAATAATTATCATTAAATAGATTATAAAAACACAAATAGCACATGATTAGTACATCAAAAATTACCCCAAGAATCTGTAAAATAAAAATGAAAATAAATATTTGCATATCAGACAACATATCCACCGATACCGATCCATCTGTGATAGGCCCATGTTGGCACATTAAATTGGCCTACCAGTCACGTTCTAATGCAAAATTAATTAATGAATTGACTGCATGTTCATAATATTTTATATTATATATAACATTAATTATTAAATATTTGCACTTACTTGAAAAACTGAACCTGCTTAAAGCATCTTCTCTCACTCAAACAAATCTCAATATAAAATAGTGCTTCCGGCTTCTGGATGCAGCTTTTTTGTGTGCAAATAAAATCTAACTGAAAATGAATGATGATGGGCTTCACCTCATTTTCTTGTTTACTCACAAACTGCTTTAACCCGCTTATCTGGCCTTTCCCTTCAGTCCTTTTACCCCAAACACGCACACACCTACAGGAGGATCTTTGTTTTAACGTGAGCGGCTGTGACAATAGTTGGTTACTGTCTGTGCCGCTGTGCGCATGGCGTGAAGCATTGTGTATATTAGACTGATCAGTGCCGGTCAGCGCTCATCACTGATCAAGCTAAATGAACAGCAGCAACATGTCCTGAGAGAGTCTGTTTGTCCATGAGATGTACATGTTTTTAACAGGATCGTTCCTTTATTTGATCATTCAAACATAATTGTGAAGCTGTAAGAGAGTGAGCAAGAGTGGAAAACAGGAGAAGCAGAGCTGACTCACACTTAACAAGGCTTTGACAGCAGCAGATTGCCAGCACACACACACACACACACACACACACACACACACACACACACACACACACACACACACAGAGCGTTAAAAGACTGCCGGTGATCCTAGAGGGCTGCCATGTCAACATGTCAACTGTCAACTATCATTCCGCTCATTCCCCCCACACATGCTGGGCTATAAAAGTGTGTCACCAGGGTAAAGGGGAGAGGTTGGACGACTGTGTGTGTGTGCGTGTGTGTGTGTGTGTGTGTGTGTGTGTGTCCATGGGAGGTCACACTCTCTCTGTCTCTCTGTCTCTGTCTCTCTCTCTCTCTCTCTCTCTCTCTCTCTCTCTCTCTCTCTCTCTGGTGTAAATTTCTGCTCCATTTGTGGGCCCACAGTTTATCCTCTCGCCTTTCCGCGCCTCTCATGAAACGATGTGATATTAATGATCTGTTTAATAAATGATTCCTCACCCTTTCGTCCAGACTTTCATCCCTCTCACCTCTGTATGTGAAAGGGAAATTCCTTTTTTATTTTTAATTTCATTTTTATTTTTGGCCTCTGTTCCCATCATCACTATGACAGTGAAACCTCATGACAGTGTTCAACTGCTTTGCATGCTTTACTGTGGTACACATCAGGAGGTTCAGTTTCATCTTCAGTTCCTCTTCTAAAGAAGTGGTTCTGATAACTGGAATAAACTAGACTTGTTTTCCAGGTCCATCCCTTTCATTGTAACATTGTGTCAAGAGCTTTAGCTAGAAAATAAATACATTTGCTAATATTTGCAAAGAAGATTATAATCAACAAGAATGACATTTACCAACTAATAAGAATGTAAAAGAATGAAATATTTTCCCTTTAAGCACTTTGATGATAGCAAAGACTTATTATTATATAAACAGTTCTAACAAGGGTTTCTATTACCTGCCCTCGTATCCTGGAAGAGTTCACTGTCCAAAAAAACAAATTCTGTTCAAATATTATCTACGTTTATTGAGATTAAAGTGCTCTCCCTCGCCCCGGACCTGAAAACCTCATCCTCATGGTTGTCCAAAGCTTCTATGCTTTTGATGTAAACACCTATGGTCACCCGGGTCCTGACAGAACAGGAAATTACAGCAGTTAGCAGCAGTTAGCAGTGGAGACAGGGCAGCTGGAGGACATCGGAGCGAAAACTAGAAAGCATTTCCTCTGAAGCTGATCCAGTTTCTCCAAAATCAGTGACAGTTAGAGCTGTAACGTGTTTTGACCACTTGAGATAGATTTAGCTGAAATCCCTGATGATGACTTGTAAGAAATTCATAGCAAGTGATGGTATCTTTTTTTTTTTCTTCCTTTTTTTTTCAACAGACATGACTCATGAGAGATTTAAATATGTTGGACTTGAACAGATTTTCCCAGTAAAAAAAAAACCCTTGTTCTGACTTCCAGCACGAAGCAGCGCTTCCTGTCCAAAACCACCTGAAAGCAGAACTTGTAGATTTGAATGTACTTGTCCATGTCAAAGCCCGTTTAATTATCTTCCTGAAATCTCAGCCTCTTAAATGTTCCTCTTGCCACATCTCTCCCTTGTGCAAGCGTGACCACAGACAGATGGTGGTTTCCGTCAGTTCTTCTTTCTTCTTTTATACCACAATGCTTTGTTATTTTGCCAGTGACTAAGTTTTTCAGGAGTAAACTTCTAACCCTTCTGTATCTGCTGCTTTCTGATCTCATTGAAGTTTCTGTGAGATAATTTCCCCCACACCAGGTCTGTTCAGTTTCCAGTTAAAGGGCGTAAAAATTTAACAATGAATCTTCACTTCTTAGTTGTGTTTTGTGTATGTATGTACTTTTCTCACTCCTTTATAGCATCCTCAGTGCAGAAATAATGGCGGAATAAAAATGAGATATTTACAGATAATCCACAGGCGTAACTAGATTGTTTAGGACTTTATAATTTAGCTCCATTGATAGAAAGATGTCCGATGACGTTACGCCATCACGTTGTAGAACAAATAAATACACAACACATCAACTTAATTTTTCAAATAGTCGGGGAGATATATGGTCAGGCTCAACCTGGACAAATCACACACAAATCTTCACTTGGCGAAATGTTTCTGTAGCGATGTGAGCTTTTGAATAATTTAATGGAGGGAAAAGGGATTCCCAGCGACGTGGCACAGGATGTGGTTTAATCTCCCCTTCACGTGGCCTCGCCGTTTCTCCTTGTGACCTTTTTAAAGTGACGACTCTGTGAGAGCAAAGAAGCATCGATGTGATTCAGAGATCTTTGTGCAAAGCTGTGCGCCCTTCCTTTTTTTTTTTTTTTTTTTACACAGTGGAAACTGAGTAACAAATTTTAAACTCATTGTGTGTTTTCTGCCTCTCTCTGCAGAAGTCGGATCATGGCCAGGTGTTGCTGGATGCTGTCTTTAAGCACCTGGAGCTGACGGAGAGAGACTACTTTGGCCTGCACTTGGCTGATGACTCCTTAGATACACCAGTCAGTATGATGTTTATGATCTATAGCAGAGAGAGTGTGTGTGTGTGTGTGTGTGTGTGTGTGTGTGTGTGTGTGTGTGTGTGTGTGTGTGTGTGCGCGCGTGTGCGTGTGTGCGTGTGTGGAGGACATGGAGGACTCTAGAGACGCTCTGGTTTTAGATCAGTCACATAAAATCAGATGCATCATGACTGTGTAAAGACTAGAATGTGCTTTTACTGTTTGCGTGTGTCCATGTGCACAGTGTTTGAGTATTTCTGTCAGGTGTGTGTGTTTGGCTAGTGTTGAATAATTTAGGCTGTGTGTATTCATGCTGTGGAAGCGTTACCAGTGTCTCTAAGTGTCTCTCAATCAATATTTTACAGCGCTGGCTCGATCCCAACAAGCCCATCAGGAAACAGTTAAAAAGTAGGTGACATCTACAACATACCACCTTAACTAATCAGTCCAGGTCATTTTCAGGAATCAGCAGAAAGTCTTAAAACTGAATCGACTTATATTTCAAGTCTCAGTTTTAGTCTCAGTCTAAAAAGTCCACACTCCACCTCAAGCAAGCAAGTCTTCAGTCCACAACGAGTGTGATTTATTATTCTGAATCCGCCTTAAGCAACGATTAAACTTCACTTCAACTCCGCTCTGTTTTTTTTATAATGACTAATAGAATTTGTAACTTGTAGAACAATTAAGAAGTAGCCCTAGTGAGAAATGCAGTCCACCTCGAGCAATGATTGAACTCTGTTTCAACTCTATTTTTGTGCTGAGTGATTGACTCGTTTATGAACAACAGGATTTGTTAGTTCGAATGATGTGTTTCTATAGATGTAGCCTTGCCTGTTTTGACATTTTGAGTCATTTATTCCACTTGTTTTATATCTTGTAACAGAAAAAGGAGTGAAACCTACCTGAATAATGTGAATAATGAACTTCCTGTTAGTTTTTTTGTAAGAGAATAATGTGAATAATGAACTTCCTGTTAGTTTTTTTGTAAGACACTCTGCATAACCCCATATATACAGTTTCTTCATGATCAGAATAGAAATGTACATTCTTAAATTCAACCTCGATAATAGCTCATCTTCAATTGACTAATCACAGTGTTGACATCCAGTATTTGTCATTTTGTGTTTCCCTCTAACTTTTTATCATCATTTTCCAGGAGGGTCTCCCCATAACTTGAGCTTCAGAGTCAAATTCTTTGTCACAGACCCCAATAAACTTCAGGAAGAATACACACGGTAAGAGACGTACTGATCATCAGGGTGTTCATCCTGGAAAGCTAGACATATACTTGACCCAGTGCGTTAAAGTGTTTGTCCTGGCATTTTGATTCATAGTTTAGTGTTGGTCGATAGCCACACTGCAACTCACGCATTTATAATATCCCATGTTTACATTATTTCATTCAGTGTGTTGTGATTCATCTAATCCACACAGCTGCAGATGTATACTGTGAAATGTGAAAAGTAAATGTGTTTCCTTTCTGTAGATCTTAAAGGTCCAGTGTAGGAATTAGTGTCACCTAGTGGTAAAGTTGCAGATTGCAACCAAATGAATACTCTCCCACCACGCCTTCACCCTCTCCTGCTAAGCATTTAAGAACAACTCTGGCTATTAAATTTGCATTAAACACAAAGGACCACATCTAGATCAGTGTTTGGTTTGTCTGTTCTGGGCTACTGTACAAAAAATGGCGTTTCAAAATGGCAGACTCCATGGAAGAAGACCTGCTGTCACTGTCGATATAAAGGGCTCATTTTAAGACAACAAAAACACAAAGATTCTTATTTTCAGGTGATTAAACACTAATGGAAACATACTAATGAATATTGTATTCCATTGCTGCCAATGAAAAACTCTTACACACTGGACCTTTAAGTAAACTAGGCAATAATACAAAATAAAGTGACTCAGGTTCATTAATAACAAACAAACTGGTATGTTTTGTATTAAGCCCATAATGTGGACGGACAGCTCTGCAAACGTAGGCTCTGCAGCATCACGGTCTACATAAACAACGTGAGAAGTCGGCACTGTATCCCCTTTTGTTTATTTCAGCCTCTCGACCATGACCTCGCTCGCTGAGTCTTATCACCATAGTGTACAGAGCTTTGCATCTCGCACACTGATCTCGTGTATTGTAAATTCAAGTCACGATCCAAAACACACTCCTGATAGCTGTGTTGGACTATGTGTATGACGCCGGTGGTGTAGTACGCAGCAACACCAGAGTAAACAAAACCGATAACAGGATCTCGGCTGAGGAATAGCTTCTTATCCATATTTTCATCCTTCCTTAAAATTTCAGTGCAACTAAATGTCCTTTTTTAAAGCTGCTTATCATATCAGTTTATATTGTTTCATTAATATTTGTCATTATTGCACATGACAAGAATATCCTCCACCATTTGTGTTGCAAATCAATCTTTATTGTGCTACTAATTAAGCAAAGGCATCTGCTAAAGGGTGTCTATTGATTTTGCAAAACAGGCCATCAGGAGTTTCGCCATGATAATGTGACCAGCAGGCATCTGTCGTCTGCTTGTCTTCAGATCATATTATATTCAATTTAAACAAAAGTAATTGTTCACTAGTCACTTGTCCTCATGTAGTGTGTTATAACCTCCCTTCCTCCACCCTTAGGTACCAATATTTTCTTCAGATCAAGCAGGATATATTTACTGGAAGGTGAGTGTTTTTCTTTCTTCTTTTCTTTCGACAAGAGTGGGCAGTTCTGCCTCATATAAACTTAGTATGATTTGTTGTAGTCGAGAGCGCTAGTGGGTGTAAAGAGGTGTATACCTGGAGGAAATATGAGTTTATATATGTACACGTACACGCACGGTCATGTGTGTCAGTAAAAATAAACATTACTGCTTCTTCATTGTTGGTTTCTGCAAATAAAAAAACAACTCATGTTGACATTTTCTTCTATTTACTGTCATTATAAAAGATCATTTTCTATTGACTCAAGGCTGAATATCTCTTTGTCTGTTTTTGTGTGTGTGTGTATGTGTGTTGGTTTCCAGATTGCCGTGTCCACACAACACAGCCGCACTGCTGGCGTCCTATGCTGTTCAATGTAAGTAGCTCCGAAAGCTCCCTCGATACTTCCACTCTGCATAACGATGGAAAGGCAATTCATTAGGCCTCTCTTTAGCTACACATGCTGTTAACTATAATAACTGTGGTCGCTCCAGTGCTTTTACGGCTGGCGCTCTGAAGCCATTATGATTCAATTAAGAAGTGCGGTGATATTTGATATTAGTTGGGTCTAGTCAAAAATCCTCTGTGTTGTGGCGCTCGGGCACCTATTATTTATATCTATATATATATGTGTGTGTGTGTGTGTTTATGAGGTAAAGGAGATGCAGATGTAATGACTGATTTGAATTGACTAGATCTAGATGATATTGTTGCAAACAGTATCAACTTTCATTAGAGAAACCCGCATTTTGCTTCAGGCATTCAGGTAATTAATTACATAGCTCTGTACAGTATTTTCCTGTTTGTTGTTCTTGCTTACAATGCTGTTCCAACACCTCATGGTCTGCATTTTTCCATAAAACATTGGTATAAAAGCATCTCTTCAGACCTACAGATGGTCAGTGGATGATCAGCCTCGTGTACTTCCTCATTTAAATGCTGACTGGGCCCCTCCGTCATTAGAATAATGACTCCTGACACACTTTTTTTAGTGCTGCTCGTTGTTTTCATGCAACTTCTTTTGCCTCTAGTCTGTTTCTTTCTTTTGTCTCTGTTTAGTCTTTCTCATCCTCCCTATGCTTATTTTTTTTAATACTCTGCTCTCTTACCCCCCCTCCTCTCTCTCTCTCTTTCTCTGCTCTGTCCTCTCTTTCTTGGAGGGGAATTTGCACTGCTACAGTGTATATAGGTCAGAGAAGAGATTTGGCCTAGACTACCAACATTATGACACTACTGCTATTACACACACACACGCACACACACACACACACACGCACACACTCTAGCTATGTCCATGTTGTCACTTCATTCACTGCCAGCCCAGATCATGAAGATAAATGTTTGCTTTGGGAAAAACGGCTTGAAGCAGCTGCTATGCTGCTAATTCAGTTAGCTCGCCCTAAGTGCCAACACTGATCATCCTAAATCCCACACCAAAGCCTGCATACTTAAAACACCACAAATCCCACCCAGTAGACCTCATTTAAAATCGAAACCCTCCTCATAAAGAATGAAGAAATCATGAAATACCATATTTTAGTTTATCCATTTATTTGTTTGTTTAAAGTGTTTTTATTAGTTTTCCAGGTTGTACGAAGTGCAATTCAAAATAATTTATAGTTTATAATCTATATATATATATATATTTAACAAAAATCCCACCCACCACCCTACCCTGTTGCACCGTTCCAGGTTTATGCTATAAAATATTAAAGCATAGATTCGATGGTACCCAAAAACAAAACAGAAACAAACAAACAAACAAAAAAGGAAAATATATCTGTCAATTTAATATCTCTGAGGCTTCCATCTTTTCCACATGGTCCAGAACTGGTTGCCAGGTGGTGTAGAAGTTGAGGGCACGGCCTCTTGTAGTATTCTGCATTTTTTTTATAAGGTTAGATATTACACAAACTTTCTAATTCATAGCTTCAAAAGCATTTTCTGCCACACTAGCTAAGACAAAGATCCGGTGGCACTGTACTAAATGTTGCCATTATGGAAAGAGGTTTATTCATATTTGGAAAATGTCAGAAGTGGCCGGTGTTATTCCACAACAGTCACAGTTAGACCCAGAATTTGGTGTGGATTTGGCCAATCTCACTTTAGACCAAGCTGGTTTTCATTTACTTCCATATTGTTGCTTTTGTTAATTGATTTAATTGGCAGTAGTTGAATGTCTTGTTTGTGCTTTCTTAGCATCATCATAAGGAGCCTGATTTCAAGCCTTTTCACTTTGAGCCAGTCTTCAGCTGAGTATGGATTTCTACATCAATATATGAATATATACAGAGAGTTTAGGAGCTTCATTGGTCCTAATATTGAACCTTGTTCAAATAATATCTGTAGCATACAATTAAACCCAACACTAGCTTACTGTTCTCACATGTACGCTATTGACTGTACATATATTTTTCCCTGGAGCTGTGTGCACATCAGTAAGTGGGTGAGCTTGAATTGATTTGTCGGTCAATATGCTTAGGCCACCGGCTAGTAGGTTAGTCCAGGGACTACTTGAGTGAATTGATGCTTTTGAGCTTCAACCGCCAGCTAGTGAGCTAATGGCTTTGGGGATTTGCTCCATGCTTGTTGTCCGTGAGGGCTCTGAAAGCTACTACAGATTATTTTTTGTTGTTTGGACCTTCATTTAAATGTGTCTATATGAAATACATTCAGAAAAAGGTTGAAACATTGTCCTAATTTAAGATATTTCTTTTACCAGTTTGGTATATATGTTCACACATTGTGGGAACATCTCTGATAACAAGAAACAAACACATTCACACATGTATTAAAAATGAATCTGTCAATATGCTTTAACACTTAAGTGCACATTCAGTCTCTGTAGTGAAAATGCATATTTTCTTGTGAGAAATTTGCAGCTGAGGTGTGAGGATTTCATTATTTTTGTTGCCACTGTGACTGTGATCTTTCACATGCTTTTCTGAATAAACTAACACTCACCACAAAGTAGATGAGACGGCAGAAAGATTGAAAAGTGTTCCCAGCACTAGGAATATTCACTCCAGTGTAACATACATTATCACACAAAAAATGAATGATTTCAAATCCTGTGTTATAATACTTGTACAATGAGTGTAGAACTCTCTGTCATCCTTGTTATTATCTGTGTCTTTCCTGCTCTCTGTTCGTTAAATTGAGAGATTGCTGACATAATATCAATCTTTCTCCTTCTGTCTGTGCAGCTGAGCTGGGGGACTACAGTGAAATGGAGCATACAGCAGGATATCTGTCAGAATACTGCTTCATCTCCAACCCCCCACAAGACTTCCACAAAGAGGTCTCCAAACATCACCAGCAGCACAGGTACACTGAGACAGACATTCAAATATAATAACGTAAAGGTTAACATTAAAAATGTTACTTAAAGCAAATTATCTACTATCTAGGACAAATAAGAAATTAGAAAAAATCAGAAAACACCCTCTCTTATAGTGTTAGATATTATATATTATATCATTGGATTATTATGATTCGTCCATGTAAAAGCAAGATTTTACTGTTGCTGTTGGTTGAAGTGGAGCTCATTGTTAACAAACTTTAATTTGTATAAGACTACAACTAGTGATTAAGGGACTGATTACTAATGACTAATGACTAATAACCTAATCTGCTAAATATTTTGATTGCTCAGTTTGGTGCAGTTTAGTCCAAACCTCAAAGTAATGCAAGATAAATTAAAATAATAAATAAATAAGTAAGTAACAAATTAAATTAATAAGTAAATAAACAAAAAAACAAACAACGATAATATTAGCAATAGCAATAATAAGAATAATTAAAAAATAAATAAATAAAAATTAAAATTAAAATACTGTAAACATATGTATATGGAAAATGAATACAAATAATCAAGTGGTTGCCATTCATTTTCTGTCAATCAGTTGATTGACTAATCCCTTCAACTCTACTTGTATGTATTGTTTTAAGCTGTGTACTATTTGAATACACAAATATACATACAACTGCATGTGGCACCCAAAAAATGAATTTGACTTTGATTGGAAGTCTCGAAGAAAGAGTTCTTTGTCCAGATAGAGATGCTCTCCATGAGACTTCCATGTTAGATATTGGTGCTTGTACCGGTAATTCATTCTGCCACCAGTGTAATTATTTTGTCTTAAATTGAGAAACATGTAAGAAAACTCAATACATTTCAAACATTAAGGTGCACTTAAACTTCACGCAAACGGCTTATACACCACAGTTTATCTGATCTGTTGTTACTTCATTCATATCTCTAATCGCCCGTTTCTTTTGTTTGTTTTTGTGCCCTTGCCTTTCTCTCTCTGCCTCTCCATTTGTCTCTTTAACACACACTCCCTTTCTCTCCATACCCTGCCATCATTTATCTCTCTCTCAGTGGTCTATCTCCTGCCCAGTCAGAGTTTAATTATCTGAACACAGCACGCACGCTGGAGCTCTACGGGGTAGAGCTGCACTATGCAAGGGTAAGTAAGGTTTTATTCTCTGACTGTTAACAATTGTCTGCTTTGGTGTGTGTTTGTTAAAGGCTGCTGTATATACAGTTAGTGTTGCTGTTTGTCTAGTGTGTCATTTTTTTCCAAACAAAAGCCATGTGGCGTGTTAGACATGTCACTGTGTGATCTCACTACTCCAAAATCCCTCTTCTCCTTCCCACTAAGGAATACAAGATTATTTGGTCCGCGTCCACCATCAAACAGTGATATCAGAATAAAGATCATAAAGTCCCAAACTGCAGCCGTACTGTCACAACATGGTTGATCTGACACTGTTTTCATTCCCTCAGCAGCTGAGGAGGAATGAAAACAGGTTGGAGGAGCTGCAATGTGTACAGTTGGTGTTGGTGCCCACATCCTGCAGAAATGCCACACATTGGCGTTCAGCTCTCACTGAAACAGCAACAGATAGTAGCAGTGTAGCCAAGTCATCATTTAGACTAACTGTATAAAACATGGACGTTGTATCTGTGACAGGTTTTTGAGTTTAGAATGTGGGGGGCTTTGGTTACCGTCATCTTGGCAGTCCTACCTCCGCTAGCTCCCGACTAATCTAAAACTCCCAAAGATATGAAGCTGAGGCAGGCTGAATGGTAGTCTCAAACAAGGGACCTGTGGTGGTACTCAGCTGTCAGTCAAAGTGGCCTGTTAATTATGCATAACTTCAAGCCTTAATAGAGACCAAATCAAGCTGTAAACATGTTTAGTTCTGCTGTGAAGTGGGACATTTTAACATGGGGTCTATGGAGATTGATTTATTTTGTAGCCGGCCTCAAGTGGCTACATTTTTTGGCACATCTGTGTTGGCTTCACTTCACAGCCATAGAGGTTGCTGCTTGGTCAAAACCCTTTTTATGGATTGAAATAATTACTTGCTTTCAACTGTCGTTAAACTTTCGGACAGTAAACCTACTCAATTTTTTTTCTTTTTAAGGTGATTTGATCTGTTTGAAATATTTTTAAAAGGGAATTTAGTAAACACTGCTTGTATCATTTGGTTAGGTAGTATTTTCTTTTTTTTCTTTTATATGTTCTTTCTATGAGAAAAATACATTTATATACATTTTATACATCAATATAAAAACAAAAGGTCAAATTATGCAGAAATTGAATAATCGTGGAAGAAACATGAAAGCCAGTCCTTAAATTAGATCACCAGCTGGAAACCAATCAGTCTGTGGTGGTTATCGTCTCCAGGACGGTTTTCCAGTTTAAGCAATTCATGATTATTGATTAGAGGCAGTGTATCAAAACTTTAAGAAAATCAATGTTGTTGTCTCAGTGAAGCAGCACAAGACAAACTCATCAGTATCACGTTGCACATGCAGGATGTCGAGTGCACGCTATATAAAATTACATTTCTAAATTAGATAATCAATTAGGACAAAAGCCTAAACATGCTGGAAGGTCTTTTCTAATTTACTGTAGATGTTTATTGGACCCCGGCCTGAATCCATCCCCACAAACGATTCTTGTTCCTCATTGATTATTATGTTCATCTGCGTGGGTTTCTTTCAGTATATCATTAACCTCCTAGTCTTTTTTCCTTGTTTTTTGTGTCTTTGTGTTGTCTAAATGGTAACACTAGTTTTATAAACCATTGTTCCCCTCTCTTCAGGACCAGAGCAACACAGAGATTCTTATTGGGGTAATGTCTGCCGGCATTGTGGTTTACAAGAACAGGGTACGGATCAACTATTTCCCATGGTGAGTGACACACACATACAAGACATAAAATTACATGTGTCATTAAGTGTGCAGGTCCACTATGTGAGATTTATCTGCAGGTAAGTAGCAAAAAAAAAGCAGAAACAGTTTTTGTGATGGTATTTTTCAGGATGTTTCAAAGTGTGGGGAGGTAGAAGAAGAGGTTGTGGGTGTTTTTTGAACTTTGGGACCAGTGATGATCATATCAGATTTGTCACTGTACAGTTTTAGAAAGTTGGCTCGCGTCCATGATTTCATTTCAGTGAGGCAGTTGTTCAGGGTGGAGTTCAGTTACAGCGGTGATGGATTTAGTGGGTATGTATTCATTGGCACAGCAGTGGAAATGGAGACCATGAAAACAGATGAAATCGCAAAGGGAGGGGTGCAGGTAGAGGATGAACAGGAGGAGACTCAACCCTGTGGGACACCTGGGAAGTGATTTGTAGTGCAGGAGTTGCTGGTCATGCAGAAATACAACGTTTCCTGTCATTTCAGTTGTGAAGCATGTGGAAAAATTAATCTGTGTGTTGGCAAAATATCAACAGAAAGCGTTAAAACATATAACATTTACATTTAGTCATTTAACTGACGCTTTTATCCAAAGTGAATTACAAAAAAGGGAAACATTCAAGGTGCAGTGCAACTAAGACATGTTAGTGCAGCAATAAGTAGAAGGCGGATAGATTTATCATCTCCAGTTTTGATAATGCTAGGAGAGCAGGTAGTCTCTGAAGAGCTGGGTCTTCAGGAGAGGGACACTCCTGCTCTGGTAGGAACTGGTAGCACATCCCACCAACGGGGAAACAACAGATGAGAAGAGTCTGGATTGCCCTGAGCGAATGGGTGGCTGAACCAGGCGTCGTTCATTGGAGGAAGGCAACAGTCATGACATACGCCTGTACAAGGGCATTTCAAGTAGGTGGGTGAAGAACTGGAGACTACTTTGTAGGCGAGCTGTTGCAGGTAGTCAATGGAGCTCGATTAGCAGCGGGGTAATGTGCCCTTTTGGGTTGATTGAAAACGAGGCACGCTGCAACGTTCTGGACCATCTGAAAGGGTTTCACTGTGCAGAGTGGGAGGCCCATTAGATGGATGCCCGTCTGTGTCAAGAGTAGGGTAGCATGTTGAGTTAGGTATGGCCTGATTTTCACTATGTTGTAAAGTGCAAAGCGGCACGACGGGGCAACTGAGACGACATGATTAGAGAAGGTTAGTTGGTCATCAATCATGACTCCTAAGTTTCTTGCTAGCTTGGTGGGGCCGAGACATGAGTCTATTTTGATGTCATGGTTTGGAGGACCAGCAGTTGAGTTTTTGAGAGTGTGCCTTCATTGATTGTAGATATGTCTGACATATGAGTTCAACAGTTTCATTTACACTTACTGAAAGTCCAGCAAGGTTGCAACTGTTTCAGTGAAGCTACTCTGCGGCCAGCAGCAAAAAACTGCCAGCTCCCAGGTGTGAATGTGTGGAAAACGTAGAGCACTGCTAGAAAAGAATCTCCATTGATATTTTCATACTAAAAACACTGGAACAGTCGAATCTTTGCTGCTGTCATTTCTGTGGTTCCAGCAGTAATTGTTGACCAGACTAGAGAGCCAGATGATCAGAGGAAACAAACTGTGCATGTCCTTATCTCAAACTCAAACTGTGTCTCACATAGTGATTATGACATGGCATATTAATGTTTAAGCCTTTTTTGGTCTTTTCCAGAATTATGTAGATAATTACACCAGATTTGGTGACTCTGTGTCAAACTAGGTTTCCTGGAAATATTCTAAACATCAAATCTGCTTGTCTCCATCTCCATTTACCTCTCTCTGTCTAATTCACTCACTCTCCTCACTCTTTGTATCTCTTGTTGTCGTTCTCTCTGCAAAGCATTGATCCTTGGAAATCTCCCATAACTCTGCCGCTTCACTGTGGGAGGCTAAATGTTAATGGGTGCCGGGGGTGGTATAGTAACTACTCAAATCCCTGTAACTCCGGAAGATAATTCACTTGTGTGTAGGCTTAACACACACGCACGCTCAAACACACCAAATGCACCTAGCAGCTGGTGTGTGTGTGTCTGTGAACATCACTGAATATCTGACAACAGTAAGATGTTTGTGGTAAGGCGGGTTTCTGAACGACTTAACTGAGATTGAATTTTTATTTAACTCACCTGTTCAGATTATATTGCCAATACAGATGGCTTATTTGAGCACCCAGATGTCATTCTTAGGTCCACTGATGATCCACGTCTTTGCCAAAACTTAGATTAGCCGGGAGGCGGAAGAGGCAGTACAGGCAACATGGCAGGGGCCAACGCCAAAAGGGCACTTCAGAAACCTGTGGGTGATGTCACTCATGAACTGTCCATTCTTTATACTGTCATTGCTTCTGACTAATATAAAAATCAGCAAAGACGTGAATTATCGTCAGAGCTGAGGTGGGCCGAATGATGCCTGGGTGCTCAAACAAGCCATCTGTAATGCACTAAGCAGTCAGTTAAAGCGGCCATGCAGTTAATTATGCATAACTTTAAGCCTTAATATGATTTGAACAGGCAAGTTAAATATAAATTCACCCTCAGTACAGTTGCCATTAATGGGTGAATTAGCTATTGAGACCAAAACGTTTTTTGTACCAGACTGTAAACATGTTATTTCATGTCATTTCTGCTGTGAAGTTGGACATTTTAACATGTAGGTTTATGGATATTGATGTTCTGTCGCCAACTCAAGGGGATGTTTGAGGAACTGCAGTTTTTTGGCTCTCTGCATTGGCTTCATTTCACAGTCATTGAGGTTGCCTCTTGGTAAAAAACTTCACAGAGAGAATGTAAATGGATGCAAAAGCCTCCCGAGTGAGAGAAATCAAGCTTCAACCAGTTTGTTTGAGTCAGTTGAGCTAAATTTAGAATCCAACAGTGGTGTCCCCCAGCAGCTGTCCACTACCATGTGTGAGAAAGACGTAATCGTCAACTGAGTCTCTCCACCCGGTACTCAGTGATTTTCTTATCTCTCTTTCTTCACCGTCTCTTTAACAAAAGCTCACTGTTCTACATCTGCTTCAGTCCCTTCACTCCTCATTGTGTCTTCCTTGTCATAGTTTGAACTCTAAGACAGTCAAGAAGGGTCAAGAAAGAGAAACATTCAGAGTTTTGCCTCTTTCCTATTTCTGTCCACAGCAGCCTGACAAATGAGCCACACTTAGATGGGGCATGACTCACACTCTGCCTAAGCATGTGTGTGTGTGTGTTTGTCCATGCAAGTGTGTCTGTGAGTAAGTATGTAAAATATATTTAGCAGGGAGCGATGAGTCACAGCAGCAACAGAGCTCTAGGGAAGGATTATGTTACTCTGCTGCTCATCAGCAGACCTCTTACTGCGGCCGAGCGTGTGTGGTCTTCTGATTCAAACATTATTTTATACCGTTTCTTCCTCTTTAGACGCATGACTAGAAAATGGACAGATTGATGAGGAAAAACAAACTCTTATAACCCAAAGCCTCCAACTATGGAAGGTTAAACGATCAGTCGGGAAGAGCAGGTGATTCATTCAGCTTGTGCTTTTCAAATCATTCGTTGTTGAATCCAGAAATCAGGGTGACTTATGAATGTGTCAACTCACCTGTATAGTGCTTAGAATATGCTGGAGCTTCAACTTGCACATGGCAAAATGAAAAGACTTTCTAAAGACACCAAATGTGCTTAGCCTGGTTCCAAATCTCTGAATAGACACCCATAGCTCAATGATTTAAATAGGTCTGGTGTCGACTAATTAAAACTTTGTAGGCAGGGTCAGGAATGTCAACTTGTCTTCCTTGCATAGCTGGCTAGCTACTTAGTTACATCCATGAAAAATAGCAACAGAAAAATAACTTCAAAGATAGTGACAAGTGTTGTAAGTCATGTGTAAACATCATAGAGGGATTGGAGCAAGATGATTAAAGGTCCAATGTGTCATTTTCAGGAGTATTTATTGGCATACAATATTCATATGTTTCCATTAGTGTATAATCACCTGAAAATAAGAATCATTTTATTTTTATTAACTCAAAATGAGCCCTTAATATCTACAGCAAGAGCTGGTCCTCTTCCACGGAGTCCGCCATGTTGAAAGCCATTTTCTTACAGTAGCCCTGAGCAGACAAACCAAACACTGATCTAGTTGTGGACTTTTGGCTTTTAATGTCAATTTGCCAACCGGAGTTGTTCTTATATGTTTGGAAAGAGAGGGTGAGGTGTGGGAGAGTATTCATTTGTTTGCAATCTACAGCTTCACCGCTGCCATTAAATCCTACACACTGGACCTTTAAAGTTACTTACAATGGTTGAAACAAAATGGGATAACGAGAATCACGATGCCACATCTGATTATTTATAATTGAACTGAGTTTAAAGCAGCAAACAAAGGCAGGGATGTTAATGATCATCATTTTTACTGTTACTGGTTTGTGAACAGTGATCATAAGGTGAAACATCAGGCAGGCATAACACAGTTTGACACCATCACACAAGCACATGACACCCTTTCTTCAGCACATCATTAGTAGATTTTAGTGCTTATTTAAATGCACAAAACTAGAAAACCTAAACATTCATACATTTTATCTTGTTATCTCGAAAAAACAAATGAAATGAACTCATTATCATGAAAAAATTGAAGAAATAAAATGTATGAATGCATGACTGCTCGGGGCTTCTGTACAAAACACATAATAATTTAGGTACTGTTTGATTTTATTGCCACGTTTGTATGAAGGCCAGTCCACTACGGACTACTGTACATTTGATTTTAGCTAATTGAACTAACTTCTACTTGGATTTTTCTGCTTCCAGGTTGAAAATAGTGAAAATCTCCTTCAAGTGCAAACAGTTCTTTGTCCAGATGAGAAGAGAGGCGGTAAGTGTACACACTGTTTTTCTGTTCATACTGTAGATGCTCTGTAGATGTTAGCTGAGCTGTGTCTGCATGCGTGTGTAATCAGTGTCAGATTAACCCCCAGCTGTCCGTGTCCTGGTTGTCACATTAAACTGTGTTTATTTCCACCACAAAGCCTTTATTAATCCTTCTTACAGTGTTCTTAAAATCAATGACTAATTAGGTTATATATATATATATATATTTAAAAAAACGTTATTGAAATGTCATTGTTAAGTCTTTTATTTTCATTTATTCTCTCGGCCTTCTTTCTGATTGCTTCTAAAGAGCTGCATTGGCCTTGAAAATATATGTTTTGTATCGGTACACAACCTGCCTGTTACATTCACTTCCTTTGGACATAAATGGCATAAACGTCCTCACTAATAGTTTGAAATTCTTTTGAATCCCAACCAGAGTTACTGCAGAGGTTACGTGAAAAGATTGTAGAGTAGCTTAATGTATTATATAGCCAGATGTTAAAATTTGACAAAGCTAAACGTAATGGACAAACAGTTAAAACCGTTAAAATTGATAAATGGTTGGCTAAAAATATTTGTTAAACAGTTAGCTAAAGGTAATGGACAAACAGTTGAAGTAGCTAAAGTTGATGGATAAATTGGGGGTAATTAAGTTTCCCACTGATCCCACTGTGATAAAATATAGTGGTTTATTGTACCGTACTTGCATTTTGACTAATCTATTCACACCTATCGTTACTATATACTTGTATCTTTACTTGTAAAGATTCTGGCCGCCCTCTGTCACCTCACATGCTGAATGCCAAAGTGTTGTTCAGTGGCTCATTCACTGTTGTCTTCTCCTCCCTGTGAACAGACTGAGTCTCGGGAAACACTGCTGGGTTTCAACATGGTGAACTACCGGGCCTGTAAAAACCTGTGGAAGGCCTGCGTGGAGCACCACACCTTCTTCAGGCTGGAGCGGCCCATCCCACCACAGAAAAACTTCTTTGCCCACTACTTCACCCTGGGCTCAAAGTTCAGATACTGGTGAGAATACTTTACATTTCATGTTGCAACTAAAGCTGGAGGGGACTGAGAAATCAAAATAAAATCACTCGTACAGCACTTCAACAATGTGCTCAGTCTATTGGCTTCTAGTTTCACTTCTTTGGGAACGTTTTAAATTTCCCTTTTCTATAAAATATGAGTGAGAGATTCGGAGGTCGTGTGATGCATTATTGAGCAGCAGTGATGCAACACAAGTGAGCCATGCTCTGACAGTGTGTGTGTGTGTGTTGTCTTACTCTAAGATATTGACTGTCCAATAAAATAAATTTCTGTTAATTAACAATGTATCGCATGATAAAATGTCCACGTAGAATATCAATTTAAGGCAGAATTATTCATGAAGATTTGAGGGACTGATGTTGAAATATGTCATTATACATTCCTTATTTTCAGGAAACAGGTCAAGTAAAAATAAATTTAGCTTTAGAAATCAGCTTTAGCTTTTCAGCCCGCTTAGATAAAGTTTTCTGAGACTGTTGTTTCTGTTTCTGTTTTTTCCGTCTCTTAGCGGGCGAACAGAGGTGCAGTCTGTGCAGTACGGAAAGGAGAAAGGCATCAAGGACCGAGTGTTTGCCAGGTAATGAACACGTCATGGTTAGTTAAATTGAGACATTATGAGCCTCTATGTGTTACTACAGAACCTGCATGAACTGATTTAATTACAATATTTTCTGCCGCAGATCTCCCAGCAAGCCGTTGGCCAGGAAGTTGCTGGGTGGCACTGACTGGGAGTCGGTCAGCAGGAACAGCCTATCAGACGAGAGGCTGGAGACTCAGAGCCTGCCCACTCGATCACCGCCTGGAACGCCCAATCAGTGAGTCCGAATTTCAGGGTTTATGTTTACTTCAGCTTCATTTTAGACAATCATGACAGTGTATAGGAACATTTAAAAATATGAAAGGAGATGATTTGCATGAATTAAATGTTTAATTCATTCAGTTAAGATGATGCAAATATATCAAAGGCAGAAAAAGAATCTAAATCTTTTTCATGGAGAAGTCACTGTAGTTATTAGGAAAGCATTTCCTTCTTTGTGGCTCAGCTGGTAAAGTCAGCTCCCTACGACCTCCTCAACCAATGCAGGTGTAGCCATAGCCTTAACTTTGCCACAACAGTTTATATACACAGGAGACAGAGAGCTACATCACAGGCCTTACATTCCCAAAGTGGGAAAGTTACTCCCGGCCCTTTAACATGACGTGTCTCTTTGTGTTTGTCAGGAACTCGCTGTTTGTACAAGAGGGCACGCGACTGCGCCCGTCATCCGTCGGCCACCTGGTCGATCACGTGATCCACGCTTCACCCAGCCTGCCTGTCTTCTCCTCCAATCACAAGTCGGCGTCGTCCACGCAGGCGAACAGCATCAGCTTGGACTCCACACCGTAAGTCTCACCGCTGTTGTTGGACGCTTGATTAAACTCTCTGACTCTGTCGGTTTCTTCTTCTTCTTTTCTTTTCTTCCTCTGCATTCTTGTTTTTTGGTGCACGCACAAGCTGCCTTCTTTCTTTAAAGCTGTCTCCCAACATCAACCTTTGACTTGGCAGTGAAATAAATCTCACAGTAAATGAGGTGTCTCGTAAATAAAGCGCCCCTCCGAATCAGCCGCCCTTTAATTTTGAAGTTTAATTTTACTCATCAGCGTTAGTGCCACTCTGTCTGACTGTACTGCTGAGCTGACGGCTTTTTAAATGTCTGTCTGTGTCTGTGGCTTCTCCCAAACAGTTCACACCCTCCACCAGCATCACTTAGCCGGCCCCGTCAGAGAGATGAACCCTTTGAAAAACAGCCCGTAAAATGTGTTTATAGCGGGTAGCAGGGCGGAGAGGTTGTAGGGCTGAACTAGGAATTAGTGTGTGTGTGTGTGTGTCTGTGTGTGAGTATGTGTGTGTGTCACACTATAAAATATCTGGTGAATTTCTTTAACTACGACAATAAAGTTCCACATTTATGTTTAAAGTCCTGAAAGCCTGTGAGTAAAAGTTTGTACAACTGGTACAACTGCTCATAATTGATTCTGAAAACGCAAAACACTGATATTTGTCCACAATTAAGTTATTAATTTATTATTATTATTATTTAAGAAAAAATGTCAAAATGTTCAGATTTTTTGACAGACGCCGTGAGCAAGCTTGAGCTGACAGGAAGTCAGACACAATAACGGCATAGAGAATTCAGTCGAGTTAACACCCTGTGCAAAACTGCTGGTCATAAAAACTACGTGGCGTATGTACACATTTAGAAGCACATTAACCAGAAATTCAAACAAGTTAACAAAGCCTGACGGGCAAAACGCACAGTGTCATGGCCGCGACGTGCTCAGTGGGGTTTCCCAGTGAAGCCACTTAATAAATGCTTAAAATGCCGTGGTATCATGTTTGATTGTCCTATACTGAGCCGGAAATGAACCGTGAGTGTAAGATTGCATACGTGTATTGTTAGTCTGGAGCGGTTTGTGCTCAAGTGTCTGAATGAAGCAAAAGATGCATTGTATGCACAGCATGCTATTTCTGTTGACACAGTAGGTGTGTGTGTGTTTGTGTGTGTTTGTGTGTGTGAGAGTGAGAGAATAAAATGGAGGGAACATTTCTCAGTTGGAAATCAGAGTGGTTAAGTAACATTACTGTGGTAGTTCCGCTGCTTACAAAGCTACACACACACACACACACACACACACACACACACACACACACTCAAAGACACAAAAACAAACACGCCAAGTCGTTGCTCATCACTCCGTTACAGAGCCAAAAGATGACATAATCACTTGCTCTCTCTTCTTCAGACAACACGCACATTATCCATGCATATTATATTATTGGCTTTATGGGGGTTGTCCATCATGTTAATGTTAAATTACAGTTTTCATTACCGACCTCAAGTTTGCTTTTTTTTTTTTATATTGCATGAAATAATTCCTAATATTTCTGTGAAATAACTGTGTTTAACGTTATAAGCAAAACTTGTTTGATTATCAAAAGAGTTATCTCCTGACATGTGAGTTAACTGTTTTAAAAATGTAAATATTTAAATATGTAAAAAATTACATATATGTATCCATTGTAAAAATGAACTTAAATATATATTATATACATATCTGAGCCTTAAACTCTCAACAGTTATATGAATTAACTTCACTTATAAACCTTACACTATGAGACACAGTTGCAATTTCAAATTATTGTAAAAAGAAACAAATTCACATTTTCTATCCTCTTGCTTTAATGGCTCCAAATTCACTCTTTCAATAGTTTAAGGTCCGTTGCTTTGCTCAGGCCCATAATCCAGATTTTCCTAATGTTCCTCCAGGATTTTTCCTCCAGTAAAAACTAAATTAGTATCTGCTTTTTCTCCCACAGGCCACAGTTATACGCTGTGTCAGTTCCACACGAGTGATACAACAAAGCCATAACCCTTGGGACGCTCTCTCTATAATGTTCTGTTTTTAGTCGTGTAGAGTGAAAATTATCTGTTTAAGTTAACCGTGGTGCATTACAGTGATGGTTTTTGAAATGACGAACGTCACAATTATAAATCATAGTTTAACACAACCCTGCATGCAGCTGCATGTGCAGAGATGCAAAAAAAAAAGGTTTGCTTCGTTTAAAAACGTGTCTTTAAGTTGATCTTTTGGTGCTTTTGAATGCAACATGGTGCTTTATAGGAATTTCTTTTCCTCTTCTCATGTGGTTTGTTGGTCACTCATTTAGTTCTTTCCTCTGTCAGGCTTTCAGTTATTATATTTTGACATTTAGGACTTGGTTACAATCAAAAGATTGGACAGAATAAAATCTAAAAAAACAGGGCCAAGTTGCGTCTGGTGTAGACAGTGGTGTACTCTCCTTATCCAAGGACCTTGGCTAAGTCGTGGTGGTGAGGTATATCAGTTTCACTCTTCTGTGTCGTGTTGAGGAAACACTAATGTGGGAGGATGTACAGTCTTGGCTCATGACTGCTGTGCGATGCCCTCTTTCTGAAAGCCTGACCTGGTTTTGACCCATAATAAATGTTCGTTTCAGCGTGTGTGTGTGTGTGCGTGACACAAAGTGGCACCAGTAGCGGCAGCCAAAACAAAGGCAATGCTCTTTGACTGGTGTTCTCGCCCCTAAGGAGTGCAGAACCTCACACACACACACACACACACACACACACACACACTTAGAGCTACAAGCATAGAGTGAAACGACTCGCTTTTTACCCCCCCCACCCCCAGAGAGCCACGATGCTGCTGAAAGCCTTACCTGACTGACCGTGTTGTTTCATCATACACACTGACTGCCTTTTATTGTCTGGATGATGGAGGTGGTGGTGGTGGTGGGGGGTGGAGAGGCTGGTGTTTTCCTTCCTCTTCCAGCCCTTTTATTGAGGTTAATGCATTGTGACTAACACAGTGCTATTAAGCCTCTCTGTCTCTTGCAATCTCTTTCTTTCTCTCACTCCCCTTTATCTGTTTTTCCTCCATTTGTCTCTTTTTTTCCCCCCCTTTCCCACCAAAGCCCACCTCTTTAGCAAACAGGACAATCTTCAGTATCACTTGTGGGCTTTGTTTTCCCTCCATCTTTAAAAGGCTGTTACACCATTTTCATTATCGTTCTTTACTGCAGAACTGTCACCATTCATCTAACCACCGTTGAACTAATCACTTTTCTCTCGTCCTTTTCTTTGTTTCTGCCTTCTTTTCTCTGTCTCTCTCTCTCTCTTCCTTTGCCTCCCTCAGGTCTCCAGAGGGGGTAGACAACCAGCCTCCAGCTCTACCCCCCAAGCAGCTGAGCAGGAAGACCTTGAGCCAGATCATCCAGGCCCATTCCCAGCAGAGCCTCCTGGACAACCACCTCAACGAGATGTACGATGTTCCCGTCAATGCTGATAAGACCACGGTCAGTATGACAGCACCAGACGGTAACAAACAAGTCGGCATGGTACACAGTATTTAAACACATTATAATGTAAAATGTAAAGAAAAAAATGACTTGTATGATGTATATCAACACTGAACAAGACTACAATAAGTAATATATGATATGTAATATGCACGTCTTATAGTTAGCATTCAGCTTTAAGGAACTTTTTGTAGCCTCTTTCAGCTCATTGTTTTGATTTTAAAGCTATTTACTGTATGAGCGAGTCTCATCAGCTGTTATCAGCCCCCCTGTAGGCAGCCTTTTCCAGCTGACCCCCACAAATCGTTTGCTGGCCAGCATCAAACGACAGACAGACAAAGTTAGTGCAGGGTTAGTGAACATAGTCGAACATCTAGAGTGCTAAAAGGAGAGTCAATATTGGCCCTAAATTTGTCAGAGTTACAAGTGAATGCTTTGTGTCTGCTGATGTGAAAGCAGGAAATTGTTTTATTGTATGTGGGGGAGGGTTCACTTTATTTCTGCCCACTAGTGGCCAAAAATCAAGTTTTTAAATCCTGCTCTTAGAGTGAAGATATGTTATTGGTCAAACACAAATTTACACTTAGTTTATAATTTCCAAGTATAAATATGTTCTTTTTTTGTTTTCTAACCTAATCACCTAAGAAATTATGCCTAGTGTTAGAGCTGCAGACAGAAAGAAGTATGTGAATTTAATGCATCCAACTTTGCTCTTGCAGCTAAATGGAGTTGTCCCTCATGATAATCTCGTCCTGATCAAGATGAGACCCGACGAACACGGACGATTCGGCTTCAATGTCAAAGTGAGAGCTGACATTAGAAAACAGGAAAATGCCTGTTTACAGTCCTTTTCTTTATTCTCCTTGTGTTTTTTTTTTGTTTGTCAAAATCCACAAATTGTCAACTGTATCATGACTAATTCTTTACTCCTTGCCTAAACGTAAACTCTAAAAGACATTTGTGGAAGGTTTGTGCTGTCAACTGATGTGTGTCTTTGTGTCTCCAGGGTGGAGCTGACCAAAAGATGCCCATCATTGTGTCTCGAGTGGCTCCAGGAACATCAGTAAGTCAAAAACCACCTCATACAGTCAGAGTACATTACTACTTTTTTGTTTGTTCCAGCTGCACTAGGTTTAAGTACATAACAAAACAAATGCAGCTTATTAAATGGCCACTATTTTCACATTTTTATACCTGAAGAAATAGAAACATTTCCTGAATCTAAACACCGGTTACAAACATGTTTCAGAACTCATTTATCTCTCTCTTTGTCTTTGTTTCCCTCGCTCCCTCTTCAGGCCGACCTGTGTGTGCCTCGCCTTAACGAGGGCGACCAGGTGGTCTTAATTAATGGACGGGACATCTCTGACCACACCCATGACCAGGTGGTCATGTTCATCAAGGCCAGCTGTGAGAGCCACTCCGGGGAGCTCATCCTATTGGTCAGACCGAACGGTGAGTTGTTCCCATTGGTTGCAATCTGCTGTGTCGACTCCACTTTTATGCTACAGTCACATATGAGCAAATACAGGTGAGTGTCCGTCGCCTGTCATGGTGGAATATGGACATGAAGGACGTGATGCTATTGGTTGAGGCTGCACCTCCATGCAAAGGAGAGACGTGAATCTGCTTTGCCAGAAAATGTACAGTGTAACTCAACACAACACACAGAGCTGAATCATAATTTAGTGACATATTCTAAAAAGGTTATAGAGGGTTATATTTACTGCTTTTGTACTGTATTTGACAAAAGACTACTACGACTAACTCCACTGAGTTGAAGGGGAAGAAGGAGTTTTTCCTAATTTCCCAACTAATTACCACTAGCTAGATTTACTTAATTGGGATGATAAGTAATGTGTTCTAAAGACCTTGTGTAAATTGTTTGTGAGGAAACATCTAGTCTAGTCTCCAAAGCGTCACAAGCTGAAACATAACTTTGACGGGGTCAAGTGATATATGAAAGTTATCTGACAATCATAAATATGAATATTTTCTCTAGACTTTTTGTTCCTTTGTTTACATTTTAGCCACATCTTGTTAAAACAACTGATAATTAATTGAGATTACTGACAATTAGAGAACTTTAATAAAGTGTTGGATCAGATGTCATTCTCTTAATCTCTTCAGTAATTAAAAAAAAAAGTTAACTTTTCCATTCGCTATTTTTGTCCGGAGCTATAAACTGCATGTCTTCCTCAGCAGATAGTTTGCTCTGTTGTCATGGAAATAGCTCAGTTGTCATCTCTTGACCTCAATATGGAAGCTTCTTTTTCAGTTCAGTCAGCTAGCGGCTGTTGCTGGGTGTAACTATTTAGTAACAACTAATCTCTACGTGAGAACTACTCTGTGTGGTGCAACCTCTTTGTCATACATGAAGCGATAACTAGGCAAAGTGTAACACAGCTGGTGCTGCTCATTCCTGAAGATTAACAGCTGCACATCTGGGCACTAGTTTTGTTTCTTCTTCTGTTCTTCTCTATGATGCTTATTCTCATTTTTAAAAAAATATATACTCTATGAAGTTGTACATTTTGCCTTCTGTACCTCTCAGCGATATGTATTCACCATGTAGAAGGATGGCACAGCATTTCCTCTAATCAGCAAAGTGGGCGGGGAGCTTTTAAAGATGATGAAACATGGAAATTCTTGCTATTTTAACTGGGTCAAAGAGGGATTTATGCATTCCATCCTCTCGTACATCGCAGCAGACATAAGATTGCATCCATGTTTTGTGTTTCTGTAGATTCACATCATCGTTTTCATAAGCAGGCAGGTACATATTGCCACGTAGATTAACTATACGTTCCTATGATGCAGGTCATTAGTTGTTGCATGTTTTCTGTCTACATTATTTACTTAACGATAAATCAAATCCCCCCCGGGCCTCAGCCCACATAAGCAGCTGTGTATATATAAACTGTGACATATTCCCTCCCTGTCCCATTCAGCCATCTATGACGTGGTGGAGGAGAAAGCTGACTCGGAGCCAGATTTTCAGTACATCCCTGAGAAGTCCCCTCAGGACCCTGCCCAGCTAGACCAGCACGCTTTGAGGGACTCCATGGTCACACTGAAGGAAGGCCTGAGCAGCGGAGCCATATTGGCACAGTTTGATGTGAGGAGAAGTAGAAATAAACACGCACATATACAGAGATACACAGAAACCTGTTGAATTGTAGTTCGGAAGCAGAAGTTTGTGACTGATTGATGGGTGTTGAGCATCTTTCACACATTTCTAATCTCCTTTACATTCAGATAACTTCCTGTCCTGTTAACATAGACACATAAATGTGTGTAAAGTCACTGCATGAAAGCGCTCATGAACATTTGAAACATTTGCATATTTACATATGCCAAGAGGGCAGGGCAGGTGTTAACTGATCTTCTTCCTGTTAGCAGAACCTTAATATAAATTTGTGTTTGTTTTCTTACAGCAACTGTACAGGAAGAGGCCGGGGATGACCATGCTGTGTGCCAAATTACCTCAGAACGTTTCCAAAAATCGCTACAGAGACATCTCTCCTTGTACGTGACATGCACACAGTTGGCTTGTGTGTTCAAACATGTACCAGTGTTCACACTTTGTCATGCTCCTTCTCTTCTCCACCTGTTTTTCTTTGTCTATATATAATCTTACCTCTTCTTCGCCGTCTCTCCCCTTGCAGATGATGCCACACGGGTCATTCTGAAAAGCACAGATGACTACATCAATGCAAATTACATCAATGTAAGTTTCTTCCTCCTCGACTTTTTCTTTCATCTCTCCGTCAATATCTCTGGTGGGTGGTGGGTGGTCTGTTTCGCTAACCATTAAAACACATGTCGAAACACCATGGTGGTCGTACTGGTGAATGAATTAACCACATCAGCTTTACAAGCAAACACTATTGTTTTGAGTTAGCCAGTTAGGCTAACAGCTAGTTAATTTTTTTCAGACATTTGTAACTATTTTAAATAATGTCAAAGTTAAACTCCTGTAAATATACTGTAATGGTTATATTACACAGATCGAGAGGCAGCAGTGAGTTATAAAAGAAGAAACAAGTTTTGTTTTTTCATCCACTAATACACTTTTTAATGGATGTGATTTATTAGATAAAATGCATCCTGCTGCGTATTGTTGTATTAATTTGACGTTACAAAAATGACAAAACCTTTAGTTGTTATTCTCATTTAACTCTTTAATTTGTTCTGTGTGTAAAAATTGAGAAGAATCTCCCTAAAACCCTAAAGTTGGCAGATTTTTCTCTTTTCATGTCACCACAAATCAGAATTAAATTAGAAGTTTAAAAGCAAGATGTGCCATTAAAATACCTCTCTTTTTCTTTAACCTTGCGATTACGTGATGGCATTCTGTTCCAACGTGAATGTTACGATGATGTCACTGTGTCTGACCTTGTAAGCGACTCAGAGTTGTGTTTTGCAAAAATTTGTCTGTCTGCACTGCTTAAAACACACAAAGCACATCCTTTCAGTTGAAATTAATAACAACCTAGCAACCTAATCTCTCTCTCTCTCTCTCTCTCTCTCTCTCTCTCTTTCTCTCTCTCTCTCTCTCTCCCTCTCTCTCTCTCTCTCTCTCTCTCTCTAGATGGAGATTCCTGCCTCCAGTCTGATAAACCGCTACATAGCATGCCAGGGCCCGCTGCCCAACACCTGCCCCGATTTCTGGCAAATGACATGGGAGCAGGGTTCATCTATGGTGGTCATGCTGACTACGCAGGTTGAGAGGGGACGGGTATGTAAAAGAATTATTCAACTACACCACATGTGGACTTCAGTAGGTTTAAAAAAAAAAAAAAAAACATGTCACTGTCAATGAATTCATTAAAAAAAACTAAAGTCAGACCTTAAGAGAGTGCTGTGACTCTGTTTAGTGTCAGAATAATGGCTGTATCGTGAAATGCACGTCTAGGTGAGACACTTAATTTCTTAATCGTACCATTAAAATATGTTACTGTTTACAAAAAGTGAGTTTCTGCAGTTAGTTTGAGCATTTTTTGTTAAATACACAAAGTGAGTCAAAATTGTGTTGCTGTGAAAACAGAAACTAAGATCCCTTAATCATTGAACCAGGTGTTTGTTCAGGTGTGAAAAAGAACATGTATAGTTTGCACATTTATCTTAAAATTAGAAAGAAGTGTTGAGAATGTATCACCACTCACCGCTGGAGGTTTTTAATGATTCCAAATGGACTGAATATATTGTACATGCGTTATAAATGGCAGAAAAGAGCACATGGCTAAATTGAGAGAGATGCTATTCTGTAGCCTGACCTCTGACCCCTGAGCTGAGAGTAACTGTCGTGACCTGTTAAGTAAATTAGATGTTTGTTGTAAACAGAATACTTTGTGTGTTTTGTAGGTGAAGTGTCACCAGTACTGGCCCAGTCCAGACAGCAGCGCCACCTACGGAGACTTCACAGTAACGTGCCACAACGAAGAGGGCAACTCTGCCTTCTTGGTCCGGGAGATGACTCTAGTGCACACGCAGGTAAGCGTGTGTCTGCGTGTGCGTGTGCGTGTGCTGGTTGATGAGAGGAGGTTAGAGAAGCAGCGCAGAGGAACACACTGGGTCCGATCAAAAAGAAAGAGGGACCGGCAGTTGAGGAAAAGATGAGTTGCTGAGGACCCCGAGGAGGTGTGTTGCCATAGTGACCAGTGTGGGCTGTTCTTTTTCTGGCTCCCGCTTGCTGCATGCGCGCCACGTATTGGGATCTGGTTACCATGACAACCCCAACCACCCCAGTCAGTCACATTGCTGAAATAGAGAGAGTGAGAAGCAGAGAGGACCTAAACAGAGGAGCAGAGGAGAGGTGGGACTACGATAGTTTGGACAAAAAACAAAACAACACAAAGAATTTAATAAGTCTTATTTTGATGTGGAAACTTTTATTTGAAGTATTTTCTATTTGTTTTTGGATGCAAAGTGGTGCCATACCACAAGTGTTTGCTGTGATATATGTGAAAGGTCATCCACCACGCTGGCCGTGAGGAGAAAATCTAATTGAAAATCGAACTTTTAATGGAGGATCAAATGTTCCAAGCTGTTTGCCTCGTCATTTCCTGCCGCCCTGTGTTTTCCCGATTACCTCTCTGTGTGTTGCCTGTGTATCATGGCCTTTAAGATATATGGCTGTAGGAGGAGGCAATTAGCATTCTCCTCTGCCTGTGATTGTTGCTATGGAGATAGATGTGTTACCATGGCGACGCAGCGAGGCAATATTGAAGAGGCACACAAGGGCTCTGAGGCTCACATGAAACAGTGGTCAGTAGGCTCTGTGTGTCCCTGTTGGTTTTCTATCTCGTGACTCGTATGTGCTGCACACTGCCCTGCTAAAATATCCTGATATTCCCTTTTGAAAAAAAAAAAAAAAAACGTGTGATGTGTCTTTTATTTGTAGTTTGATTGCAGTAACACAAAGCGTGCGTGTTCTGGCAGAGCCGCACAATCTATTGTCATCATTATGTGGTGTTTCATAAAACGGGAGAGAACAAACGTGAATCACCGAGTGCTCCAGCAGAGTGGAAAAAAAACTCAAACCACTGTTTGGTATCCACACTACCAGTTTCATAACATGTTTAAAGGCCATAATTACACAAACAGGGCACTGTGCCGTCTCCCCCCTAGGACACAGAGCTGAATGAAACATGCTAGGAGGTTGCCCACGTGAAATACAAGAACCTGTTTTGAACTGGTTGTGAGTATGAGTGATATCTGAGAGTTATTCATTACTTGGGACGCTCAGGGCTTGACTGAAGTAGTGAGTGAGATAGTAGAAAGTGAATACCGTTGATTTGTTTCCAAGGCCTCAAATAATAAAGAAATCTCCCTGAAAAGCATGAAAATGTAATATCAAGTCATTTTTTCCCTTCCTGTGTCTTCAGAGTGAGCAGCAGAGAGAACTTACCCAGATTCAGTACCTGGCTTGGCCAGACCACGGCGTCCCTGATGACTCCACTGATTTCCTGGACTTTGTTGCTCTGGTACGGACCAAACGGGCCGGACAGGACCATCCGATGGTGGTACACTGCAGGTACAGTTCTTCTTTTAGTGAATTGTTTACAGCAGCTGTTAAAGCTGTTTTGTGTGTTATTTAAATATTTTCATTCTCTTAAATCGTCTTTTTTTTTTTCTTCTTCTTCCAGTGCTGGGATTGGTCGGACAGGGGTTCTCATCACCATGGAGACGGCATTGTGTCTAATGGAGTGCGGCCAGCCAGTGTATCCTCTAGATATCGTCAGGACCATGAGAGACCAGAGGGCCATGATGATCCAAACACCTGTATGTAGACACGGTGAATTGTTGTTCCAGCTGATTCCAGACGCTTTAAACCATCGACTAAAATATATCTCTCTGTCTTTGTCTGTTCATCAGAGCCAGTACCGCTTCGTATGTGAGGCCATCCTGAAAGTCTACGAGGAGGGCCTGGTCAAACCACTCAAGACCGCCATCTACCAGCAGAGAGAAAAGGTGGACGAGGAGCGGGAACACGAGGAGAAGAAAGAGCAGCAGAAAGCAGGCGAAGGAGAAGAAATGGCAGCGATGGAGGAAGGGGAGGCGGCCGTCGTGGAGTTGCTGGAAGAAGGTCTGGACGAAGAAGACGACGACGAAGAGGTGGAAGTGCTGGATGTGGGAGAAGTGACAGAAGAGGGGGAGGAGGAGGAGGAGGAGGATGAAGAAGAGGAGGAGGAAGAAGAAGAGGAGGAGGAAGTGGAGGAGCCGAGCGTTGCAAGTGCCACCAGCATGACAAGTGAGACCAGCGTGAACCCTGACCCTGATCCTGCAAACCCGTGACATTTGACGGGTCATTGGGGGTCACCAGGAGGAGGCCCGGTGGCCGGAGAAGAGAACAAAAGCACTGTTGCACTTTATGCTGACAAAAAAAAAACAAAAACAAAAAAAACGGATAAAAAAGACAAACGAACAAACGTGAAAAACAAGGACAAAGCTAGAATTTAAAAAATGAAATCCAGCTGTGTTGAATAGGTACCATTAGGGGATATTGTATGTTCAGGGTAAAGAAAAATAGTATTCAAAGGATGAAAAGATAAAAGTACAAGAGAATACATTGTGGATGGGGAATTGCTGTAGTGCCATAAGTATGAAGGGCGAGGGCTGCCCTCCCCCCTTGATGGAAAGCTTTTTCCCCCCGTTTAATTTCCCCCAAAAGGGTCGCCCTGTCCCCTTCTGAGCGAGTCTGCCAGACGGACCTGCCTTTTTTTTAGTGTCCTTTTAGCTGATAAAGAGATATACCTTATCTTTTGTTCCTCAGAAAGAGTATTTATTGTGTTTTTAGTTTGTGTCAAACCCTGTCCACTGAACAAAAAAACGTGTATGTTTGTTTGTATGAATCTAGAGCTTCATGCTTTCCTGATTAAATCTTAGGTAGTTAAGTAGTGCGATTCCTCTTCTTCTAACTACTTCTTAATTTCTTTTTTTTTTTGTTGCTTTTTTGTGGAGAGAAAAAAAAACAGTGATTTAATTTATTGTACTTGGGGTTTTTTTTATCCTTCTCGGCTTTCATGTCGACGTTTCTGACAGCGCAGACTGACAGACGGAGAGCTGGAAGCACTTTGTGTCTCACCTCTTGTTCAATGCTGTGGCGAGTTGTATTCTTTATCCTGCTTTGTGCTGTGTTTTTGAGCTTACGGACACACACGCGCACGCACTCTGAAGCGGCCATCGTTTGGTACGGTGAAGAACATAACTGGTTTACAATCCTCAGGGCCTGTGTTTACTGGGCACCTCCTTTTCACTTCTGTACTCGTCACGGCGGCTACTGTTGCTCTATGACTACAGAGCCCTCCCTTTGAGACGTAATGAGCGGTGATAGATTATTCAAAACAAAAATTCTCCTCACATCGCATAATTAATTCAACACATGAAAATTAAGAGAGGCCCCAGTAGACACACGGCCTCATTGAGTTATAATCTAAGCTATTTCCCAGCCACTGTGGATAAAAAAACAAACAAACAAGGCTGAGGTCAGTTCATTTCTTACACAACTTCATAGTTAAATCAAACCTACAGGTCACTTGCAACTGACAAATGGGCAGCAGCTGCTGAAGTGTCCTTGAGCCAGACACTGACGATCCCCCCGCTGTATGGGAAGCTCTGTGGCTGTAGCAGGACAACACACATGTACCTTTCTTGCTTTTCACAGGTCAGTATGTTAGACCCTGAGAAACAAACAGTGGTCGTACAGTAGGTAGGTTATGAGTTCCCAAGTGGTTAAAAGCTGCTAGAACTTTTATGCAATCAGTATTTGTCACACACACGCACACACACACACACACACACACACAGAAAGCTGACAGCGAACTGATCTCAACCTTTGGTGTGAATAAGGAAAAACTTCCTTAAGGCTCCCTCCGCTGACCTCCTCACATTTGAATAGCGAACCCACATCTCTTCTTAAACATTTGCAGTTTAGTTTTAGTGTTATTATTATCATTATTATGCTTTGTGTGAGCAATCGCATGACCCAAACTCACTAGTTATTTCTTATTAATTATTTTTTTAAACTAAGGTTCAGAGGGGTTCAGAGGTCACTGGAGCGGGGCTTTAAATCAACCGTTGCTGTTTAGTTTTTCTTGTTTTTTTTTTTTCTAAATCTGTCTGTCTGCACTTGACAGTTCAAAGAAGCAGCACAAACAGAACCGATACTTTAACCTTTTTTTTTTTTTTTTATTGATCTTTCCCGATGGAACTTCCTTTTAAGGCACATGTTGTTTCTAAGCCAAGATGATGTGTTAACGAGTGATAAGAGACTTCAGTGATGATTTTAAGTATTTTGAATTCACAAAACCCAGCATAAATTTGCTCGTTGAGTCTTTTTTTTTCTTTCTTTTTTTGTCTCAGTACAGGTCAAGCTGCCATTGTTTCTTTACATAACGGTATGAAGTGTAGCCTCGTGATAATTTGAGATATTTTTGTTTACGGGCTGCTTCAGTACTTGCTGTCATTGGCTCCTTCCATGGATTCTGCTGGAAAAAAAACCTACTGCTGTGAGTGTGTGAAAGTATGTGTGTGTGTGTGTGTGTGTGTGTGTACTTTTTTTTTCCTCTTTACCTCTCCCTTCTCCATTTCTAACATATAGTGTGTTAGCTGTCTGGTCTAAGCCTGCTTGTCCGTTAACTGGAATGAAATGGTTGCGTCATAAAGCCGCAAACCTAATCTAATCTGATATCAAGTTTTTCTGAAGAAATGCAGATAGAGCCTTCTTGGAGAGTAAACTTTGTTTTTGTTTTTTTTTTAACTCATCCTCATACCTCCCTTTTCAAACTGCTAAATCATACTTTTGCCACACGGAGAGGTGGGATCAAGAAGAGCTTATAAACAGCTTTCTTCCTTCATTATATTTTACTTAATTTTTATTTTTTTATCTCTCCTGAATTGCGGCCCTCTCCCCCCCCAAAAAAAAATCTGCCTAAATCCTTCTCTCAGGCAACATCAGTCATCTCAGCAGAGCCCACGCAACATCCATAGTCCATTATGCTTATTGTTCTTCCCCAGATGCCTGTCTTTTTGGGTCATTATACATGGATCCCACTCTCTCTCTGCATGGCCTCCAGGCAAATGACACATCTGAGCAGAATACCATGGGTACAGTAGCGCAGTATCAAGCTTGTTTTTCCACAGAAGGACAAAGTGAAGCTAGTCAGTGAATAACTCCTTTTTATTATTATTATTGACAGTTACAAATCCATCGCAGACCCTGCATGCATGAGCTTATGATCAAAAGAAAACACCATTCAGTCATCAGTGTCATCTTTATCACCAGTTTCTATATTCAGCAGCAGGGCAGACCAAATCAAATGACCACAAATTCAAGATTAATTAACACTGAAGGCCTCCTGATAAAGTGGCAGCAATAACAAGTTCACAAAACCTTGACAATTTCCAACAAGAAAATACAACAATCGGCCCTGTAGTGAAAAGTTAATAATTGATTAAAAACAGGGCTGCCAGAGTTTCCATCTGCACAAAATGTCCAGCAATGAGCTGTCTGTGTTCAAAGCTATTTGTTGTTGACACATAATTGATACTGTCTGTGCGTTTAGGGTACTGATCAAAGGTAGTTTGGAGGGGGACCAGATATGGGGAGGGCTCGGGTTAGTTGTATTTTTGTAAAGATGAAAACAGCTCTAGTAAGGTAGGGAAAGGACAGCACTTTGTAGAAGGCTGGGTGGCAGGTAGTGCTACTGAAAAATAAAAAAAAAGTAAAAAATAAAGTTGGAGACATAAAGCATTGTTAAAATAAGTTGTTCTTTTTTTTTTTTAATTTGTCATTTTTATTTTGTTTAAAAATAAGAGCAGTAGGGAACAAGAAAAAAAGAAAAGAACTCCTAACTACACAGTGCCACTTGTTAATTTTGTGTAAATAATACTAGACCATGTAAATACAATGTTGTATATGAAAAAAAATCTTTAAAATAAAAGGGAAAATCATTTGTGAGCAGAAAGATTTTGTTTTTATTTTTATTTTTTATTTGTTTTTCTCTCCTTTTTGGATGATTCAAATGTGACACAAATTGTGTGTATTTCAAAACTGCTATTACAACAATTTTGTTTTATTTGAAACGTAATCTATAACAGCGAGTGTATATATAATGAAACACAAAATAATGACAAATGTTTTACCGTATTATACCCTTGGTTAACTCCTACCTGTGTTATAAAAACCTTTGTCCTCAGTTGCTTGTTTCTTTCTGGTATCATGGTTTTACAGTGCTTTGGACATGTCTATAAGCTTGATTGTGAACAATTAAAGCTTGTCTGTCAAAGCATGGAGATGTGGCTTCAGATCACCTTGCTTTTCCACACTGTAAAAGTGAGGTTGGGCAATGTTAGAGTAAGCATTGAGCAAATGTAAAAGATGGCACCAGTGCTGAAGACCTCAACCAGAACCACTTATTTTATTTTTTTAGATTTTTTTCATGTTAAAGATTTAAACCAGAGTGAAGCCATTAGTCACATGAGGTAAACAAATATTGTAATGTCTCTGAAAAGAAAATACGAACAACACCGCTCAACAGTGGTCTTGAAATAAGATAAAGATTTATGATAATCTCAGATAATTTGATAGAGGAAGGTACTTTTATACCTTTTTATAATGATGTTATCAAGCCAGAGGCAACAATAGGAGGTATTCCACCAAAGTTGGAAAAAATATGCATCTACTGTACTTTCTGTAATGATAAAGACAAAACAAACTAATCCAGCACACTAAAGTGTGATTTAAATGTTATCACATGTCAAATTGAACTGCAGACAGTGTATCAGTGCTCATTCAGTGCTTACCATAATACAAGAAAACCTACTTAATATTTGGGTTATATGTACATATATAACTCACTGCATCAGGATGAGATTGCTAGTATTAGTACTGTGTAGGCATATTTTTAGGCAGTACAACACGACATATATATATATATACATGTCATTCTCCTCATGTCATATATCACTGTTTATTGTTGTTTGCCAAGATCCAATTCTTATCCAATTATATACATCAGCACCTATAAAGAATCTATAAAGAATTGGATCTTGGCAAACAACAAGAAACAGTGATATATGACAGAGTGAAACAACCTAAGACATTAAATATATATTTCATATTTGACACAGGTGACAGGTCCCTGCTTCTAAAATAACACTTAAATGTAATATATTTGTTGACAGGAGCAGGAAACTAACTACTTTTAAAAATCGTCTCTTTAGAAATTTTGCAGCTGTTGTATCCTAAATTCTTCTTGACCTCTGAACCCTAAATGAACCCTAAATGAACCACGGGTCTCGGGCCATATTTATAAACAGTTATTACCAAACTAACCACCAGGTGGTGCTGCTGTCAAATGGTGATGGACTGCACTTATGATTAAAATACAGAAAAAAAGAGGAGACAAATACTCTAACACTGGAGGTTTTTAAATATCCTTTAAGTTACTTTTATATTTCATTGTATATGTAGGTGTAACAGCTTAGCAGCCTTGTATTAACACATGATACAGGATAGTTCTTTAGACTAACAGCCACTGCAACTACAAGTGTGACTCTTTTAGGTATGAGAAGAAAACTACAAGAAAATTTAAAAAATATTTAATTACATTTTAATTAATTGAATAAAATAAAAATAAAGGGTGCGTGTCGCTTTAAAAATGCTAATGACGTTTTTTTGTTAGGGATTTATTGTGACGTCACATCCGGCGGAGCGCTTTGCCTCCTACTTTTTGTTGGGACCTGGGAGAGAAATTATCCCGCAGGGGCGGCGAGGTGAGGAAAACGCAAGAAAGGAAAGAACAAGTTATAAACCATGGGAATGTACGAGGCTGCTGTTTAGTCGTCTACAATGCAAGCGGACGTGCTTTCGCCGTGAATTCATCCGTGGAGGTTTCTGTAAGTATCCCTTCATCCAACAGGCTCCCACGAGTGGCTGAAGGAGCAAGTGTATGTCGGAGCTTCAGAGCCGAAGCGGGCGTTTGTTTTGCCGTGCGGGACACCCTCACGCGGCCGGAGTCTTACGTGTTGCTTGCGTTCGTCGCTAACGGTTAGCTTCTGTAATACAAAACAAGCACACACCTGTTGCTTTACGCTTACACCAGGTTTCTCCAGGCCTTAACTATGTACAATTGTGAGGCTAACGGTCAGTTTATTTATGTATTTATTTATTTGTTTGCGTTCTTAACATTATTTCAGCTTTATTATTTATTTCAATACTTTGTGAAGGGTTTTGGCAGCCCCGTCCCTCACACCGCCTTATTTATTTTTTATTTTTCTTACCTGAAACCACAAATAACGAGCAGGTTTACGCATATATTATAAGTAACAGTTTACATGTAAGCTTCATCTCCTATCCTCTTTATGTATTTTTTTTTAATTATTTTTTTGTATTCGTCGAATAGCGTTACAAAATAAAAGTAAAATGTTTCTTCTTAGTTAGCCGTTAGGTTAGCGGTGCCATGGTAACGGTCTAACGTTAAAAAACATTCACAGTAACGTTAGATACGACCGTTAACCGTTACTGCCGCCGCTGGCTAATAACAAGGTAAACGTGAGATAACATAGTTACTGTGTCTCATAATTAAATAAACCGGCTGAATTAATTATACAAAGTGACACCCTGTTGATAGAACCTATCTATATCCAGTTTCTGACTTGTTAGCCGATGAAAGCTATCTTAAACAGGCAAAACGGTTTTGTTAGAAATAAATAATACTAAGTCCTCTCGTCTGGACTCAGAATAATAAATGGAGTATCTAGTTGAGTAATGTCAACTATAACTAATTATATATGACAATGCAAACAAATATGGCCCACTTGCCAGTTCACAGCTGTTGCCCTGTAGATATTTATGGTAGATACCTGCAAGTTCACATTACAACTTGTCTGTAATACAACTACGACCACTGCGTGTTTTAATATCCACCCTCTGCTCTTACAGGTGTAGAAGTGTAACCCTCCCATCATGCTGAGTTTCCTGCGCAGGACGCTGGGGCGACGCTCCATCCGGAAACATGCAGAGAAAAGCCGGTTACGGGAGGCCCAGCGTGCCACGACACACATCCCTGCCGCCGGGGATGCAAAGTCCATCATCACTTGCCGCGTGTCCTTACTGGATGGGACAGATGTCAGCGTTGACCTGCCGGTAAGAAGGGTTTGCGTAATCGTTGCGTCCATGGGAACTGTGCAGATGTTTGTCGGTCTGCAGCCATTCAGGTTTTGAATTCAGCAGGGTGTCACAACATTTGGAAGAACCTGTAGTAGCTGTACAAGATGATTAAGTTAAATGGAGAAAGAGACACATCAGTACAAAGACTGCGTCTTGTAATGGATGTCTCTGTGTCTCTACATGTCCTATAAATCTGCGTACTGTTCTGGTGTTGTTAAGAGGATAGTTAACGCTCGGCAGATAGATTATACTTTCTGACAAAAAGAAGAGCGATGTACTAGTGAGCAGTGTGTGTATGTGGTAGTGTTGCTGATCACCTGTAAGTCCATGATCCTCTCTGGAGAACACACTCAATCACATGATGGCGTCACATGACATGTCGGGTTCATCACCAAGTGGACAAAGAGCAGAACTTCACTCTGCACACTCCTCCTTTCTGTTCAGTCTTTCTTCTCCTTCCCTCGTTCCCATGTTTGCTTCTCTACATCGACTCCTCTTAGACAAGCACCAACCTTCTGCTGGAATGAACATAAAGTAATGTTTAACTGTAATGAAACAATTCAGTAGCTGTAATTTTAGAATCGGGGACATGAATATCTGGACGTTTTTCCCCCTCCATGTGATCTTTATTTTTGCCCGACTCACAGATTTTTCTAACGTTGAGTTTCCACGTCTCAAATCTGCGGCATTCCAGTGAGGCCAGTCTGGTATCTAACGGTCCTGTATGACTCAACCTTATCTTGAAATCGAGACGTCTGGCATAAATTACAAGGAAGAAGTGTTGAGGGGAGTCTTATAATTAGTTTAAACTAAACTAAATTTTGTTGGTTTTCAACTAAATATACTCTCTAATCTTTCTTCCCTTTTTTCTTAGAGAGTAGCTGTACTCAGATGTGGTAAATGGAAACAAATCAACCAGCATGTCAGAATTACTTGTTGAGCAATAATGCGTAAACATAATAAGTTCAGCGTGCCTCACAAGTGATGCCACACATTTTTGAGTGTCTAAGTGTAATGCCTGCCAAATCATTAACATGTAATCCTTCCCATCAGCTCAGTATTGTGTGCAAAGAAAGGTCAGACTTATATATTCTCGCTCAGTCTTCTGTTTGACTGCTTTGACACTAATGATTACTGCTATTTTTTGGTAGTGTTATTAGTTTTGATTATGTAATTACCTATCTTATTGATTTCATTTAATTGATTTTCACCTTCACCTTGTACTTTCATGCCTTAAAAGCTCTCAGGGGTTTACTGTGTGCACTTGAAGGCAGTTTTAAAATTCACATTTCTGAATGCATTCCAGCAGGGCTCTGTCCATGTGTTAGGTTTCAAAATAAGCTTTCCCGTGCTCTCCCTCCCCCAGGCATAGGTAGCTTCTGCAGAATCCTCTGTCTTATCATCCAACTATCTCTAAGTGATAGCACAATAACAAAACCACAGCAGCAGTGCTCTGTTTGAATGCTTTACCTTGCACTCATGATAACATTGCCAACAGCGTTTCAGCACAGCCAGGAAAGAAGTGTAAAGGGGAAGACTTTAAAAAGATGACTCTTTTTAGTTGATAAAGAAAATGTTTTATAAAATGAACACAGATGCAATCCACCTACAGTTTAGGCAGCATTCCCAACTTAGTAATTTCAGTCAGATGTTTGAAATCTGGTTGAAATGAGTTTCTTCTTTAAACTAAATCAGATCAGATCAACAGTTCATCCTCTCTGTTGTGTCAGTGTTCTTGCTCTTTATTACACTCGAGCCTCCATGTGTTGACAGATACTGAAACTGGAGGCACCACACACATTTACATCCCCATTGAAACACTAATGCTCAGCAGAGGCATGTGATAAAAGCGTACTGGGCCATTTTCAGTTTCGTAGTGAATGTTCCTCTCAAATAGTTTAGTGTTGAGTTACCACTAGCGAGGTAGTGTAGCTAAATCTCCATGGTTCATAAGAGTAAAAGAAAAAAAACATGACTCAAAAGAGGCCAGACATCCTTATTGTGCAGTAAGTTGTGATGGTGACGCCATCGTCTGTGTGTAATGAACCTGAGACACTTCAGCATGAATCCTTCATTGTTCAGAAAGGAAGAATAAAAATGAGGTTTAATGTGTCAATAATAGGTAAATTGGTATGTATATGACAAGAAAAGCTCATGGAAAATGTCCTGGATATAACGACTTCTTACTCCCATAAGTATTTGATTTATAAATCTTAATTTCAGCTCTGGCTAAACGTTGCAGTTTGTTTGGTTTTTAGACAAGCTGGTTGTAAATAGACGAGCACAATCTCAATAGAGCTCATTCAAATGCTTTACTGGCTTTCCAGCTGTGTGTGTTTGTGTGTGTCCCTAGTATGTAAGGCCACCCAAAGCTGTCTCCTAGGGATACCTCTGTTTAGCAGCATCCATGTCCATACATAACTCCACACAGCCGTATGATTCACATTCCTTCCTTTTAAATGTATTTACTTCCCTGTCTTTTCTCTTTATCTCTCTCCCCCCTACTCCCCACAGCCACCCACACCGTCACCTCCTCCGACTTCCTTTTCTCTTGTCGTAGATTTGTAGCCCAGAGAAAAACTTAAGCACATGCATGCTTTATGTAAACTAGAAGTTAAGTAGCAAAGATAGTAATACAAATCTGAGTGACACAACATTTAACAGAACTTTATTTTGTTATTTTTAGACCTGTCATCCCTTGTTTTCACACTACAGTTAAACAAAGGTTCACTAAATACAAACAGCATGTTTTTTTTATTGGCTAATGTGTTATTATTGTGTCACAATGCAGCCCTGATGGTTTGAAGAACTTAACATTTATAACTTGGTGGTCAGTCTGCAATAAAGTAATCTGTGGAGCCGATGAATTGCCGGTACACGTCTTTTGTCTTGTACTGAATGAGTGGTATTTGAAGTCACGCAGTGATTTTATTGCTTTAATGGCCATGTGCAACACCGAGGACTCACAGAAGTTTGCTTTAATTTATCTCTTGCAGTGTAGGGGGTAAACATGGCCCTGAAATCTGTTAAAGAGGTATTATTTCCATTCAGGACAACCATACAATAAAAGTTTTAGAGAACAGTCAAGTGCGTAAACTGAAATCCACTGAGCCTTGTGAGTTTCTTCATCTCTTCTACCTGCCCTTGACATTGTGTTTTGGCCCTTTTTAAAATGGACGCAATGCTGCGCTGGTCGGTTTAATGGACTTTGTAAATTGCCGTAAATGAGAGCATCAGCTAAATGCATCAATTGTAACTCAAACATTGTGACACAGTGTCCGAGAGACAGAGCTATGTGCTCACACACAGGCATAAAGACCGCAAACAGCCAAACAATACTGCAGGCAGTATAACAAGGCCTTGGGAGCAGCACACATGCACACACACACATACACAATGACTCCTTTGTACTCTCTCTCCCTGGGTACTGTAGGGGTGCGGTATGCCCTGTCAACTATGCCAGCTAGCATGGGGCCAGCCCCCCTGAGCTGCCCAGGAGCTCTCTTTGGGTGGGTGAGTGAGAGATTGAAGGGAAGCTTTGAGAGCCCCCATGCCTCTCTGCTTTCCTCAGTAAATTTTGCCATGTTTCTTATTTAATTACTGTGTTTTGTCCTGATTTCTGTGCATACGATTTTGCAAATAGGTTGACAAATTAAGCATACAAGTGATGAAAAATATGTGTTTAAGTCTTGTTAAGGACTGTGAGGAAGACCGCCGCTTTTTTGGAGCTGTAGTTCGTCTGAGAGGAAAAAAATAAGGGAGAAAGTTATCATATTAGATCATTCAGATCATTTTAGTGCAAGAACAAATATGGATGATAAATTATTGCAGAGAAAGAAAGAAATGCAGCTGCAGACTGATCTTGGGCGCTGACTTTGCCTGACATAGTGAAGGGTCCGCAGAGCCAGAGGATCACATGATGTATCCAGCCACCCCACTTCCCTCAGCTCCTCAGCGTCTGGGGCACTTCAACCCCCGTTACCATGGTAACTCTGTCGCTGTGCCTCATGGTTGGGGTTTGGAAGTCGTGTGTGTGTGTGTTGTGTGTGTTGTGTGTGTGTGTTGTGTGTGTGTGTGTGTGTGTCAGTGAGTGCACATGTGAGAGAGAGATCTTGCAGTTGCAGGCAGTAACTGGTACGGCCTTGTCAGAAAGGTCAATATATTTTAAACTTGGAGTACTTTGTGTTCAATATTTTTCTCATATCTCCCTATTCAAAGCAATAAAACACACAAATCATGTACACTTAAACCAGGCAGAACAAATAGTCCACAAGGGAATTATCTTTTGGTCTTGTGAACTTCTTCAGACAAATCAGACGTAGGGCTGGGATATGGACCAAAAGTCATATCTTGATCAGTTTTAGCTAAATGGAGATACTCTATATATTGATATTTTTTCCGTGGCCCGAAAATTTCATACGTCTATTATTAATGCCCTGCCGGTAAATTGCACTCCCTCCACTCATACTACAAATCCGACAATGCACTGCGACAGCTGACACACAGGTCAAGACCTGTGCACCACCTCTAACCCCGCAGCTTCGGTTGTTTACACACTAATCAGTGGTCCAGTGTTGACAACTTAGCGACCTTGTCACTATATTTAGTGACTTTTCAGACCCTCTAGGTTTTTTTTTTTTTTTTTGTTAATTTTTTTTTCTTCCCAAAAACCGACTATAGCGACAAATCTAGTGACTTTTTCTGGAGTTATTAGGGACTCTGATGTGAGGACGTCAACGAGCAGCAGGAGACCTGGACAGAGGGAGAACAGAAATATAAGCGAAATGGCAGCTCAAGGGAAGAAATGTATAGTCATTTTAACGCAAAATGAGCTATATCGATATAAGCTATATGGTCTCATGCTATATTGCGTTAGAAAATATATCGATATAGATTAAAATATCGATATATCGCCCAGCCCTAATCAGATGTATACTTTGACTGACATGCCTGATATTTGCTGACACCAGCTCCTAGAGTGAGGATTTAATACATTTCTTTGTCACACGTGGTAGTAAACTGGATATCTCAGAATTCTGACTGCTGAGCAGACAAATGAAGACTTGAATATGTCAAGCTGGACTGTTGGAATCTATAATCTATATTTTCTTTTTCATTATTTTCAGTTTTTTATTAGATATTTTTAGATCGTTTTTTTTCCCTGTTTTGGTTTTTGGGCTAGTTTTTCTGACCTGAATCAGTGGTCTAAGCACAGAGGGTGTCATATGTTGTACCATTTGTAAAGCCACTTCAGCCAAACTGTGATTTATGATACTAAGCTATATAAATAAATATGTAACTGACAATTTAACACTCAGATACCTAAATCCTGTGTTTCTTTGTGTGTTTCCTGATCAGAAAAAAGCCAAAGGTGAGGAGCTGTTTGAGCAGATCATGTACCATCTGGACATCGTAGAGAAAGACTACTTTGGACTGCGCTTTATGGACTCGGCACAAGTGCCGGTAAGAATGGAGAAAGAGCTGTTTGCTTCATTACAGTGCTACAGTTTGCCTAGTTTGGACAAATACATGTGATTAAAAATTCTTTCCAATGGCATAAAGTTAGCTGTTCCCCTCAAGCTGTTCCTGTGAATGTTGATACGACTAATTGTAATTAATCACAATACCTACTGTACATGAACTGTATCCATGTCTTCAGTACTGTTGTTTTACATTTTACCATTTCAGGCAGTGTTCACAGCCAGACTTCAGATTTCAGTCCAAAGCACTATTCACCCATTTGAAGGAAAGACTTGAGGACTTTCCCCTTCCATTAAATGGGCTAAAGGGATTGGTTATGGGACTTTTGTCATCTCTGTGAGTCAGGCTGTGCACTGAGACAAACCTTTTAAGTCACCGGTCTGCCAGTGACCCTGCTCCTTCACCCTGATGCTGTGTGAAGGCCGTGGGAGGAAAGATGTAAACTGAAGGGAGGAGCACAGAGGAGAGGGGTGGAGGTAGCGCGTCATAAGGGTCGGATAGACGGACAGGGAGGGAGGGAGAGAGAGGGAGGGCTGTAATAAGGAATGTGGGGGAGAGGAGACTAGAGAGAGCTGCAAGTTCCTCTGTTATCTTTCTCTCTCTAATTTACACACACACACTACCTCTCCTTGACATTTTTCATGCCTCATAGAGCTTGAATTTCCAAGAAGAATTACAGCACAGAGCTGAACACTAACGTGTGTGTGTGCGTGCGTGCGTGCGTGTGTGTGTTCGAACAAAGGACCTCCCAGCATTCAACTTTTCATTAACTTAACTGTCCACTCTCTTCTTGTTCATTCATGCAGTTGTGCAAATAAATAATGTTTGTAACTTCAGTAAAGGCAGGTACAATACTGTGGAAAAAAGACTATACTTAATATTGCTGTTGGTCTTTTATTGAAGCTACTGTGTTCATTGTTATTCCCTTTGTTTCAGCACTGGCTTGATGTCACGAAAAGTATCAAAAAGCAAGTAAAAAGTAAGTATACAGACGTCCTTTCCCTCCCCAAACATGGATAATTTACTTGTTACATATGAAAACGTCTCTCAATAACAACAACGACATGGAATATGTTTGTTTGAGTGTAAGTGAATGTGGTGCCTGTCTGTACATTTACACCCTGGTATTTTGGTTATCACGTTATATTGTTGTTAAGCTTGATAGCATTCACTCAGCTGTCACTTTGTTCTTTCTTTTAGTTGGTCCACCATACTGCCTTCACATGAGAGTTAAGTTTTACTCATCGGAGCCGAACAACCTGCACGAGGAACTCACAAGGTCAGTTAAGCCACAAACATTTGAACTTTTCCCAGTGCCCTCAAAGAAAGGTAGTGTTATGTCTTCTGCTGGAAGATATTTGCTTTATAAGCGGGTTGTTTCTCTCCTTGTTAGTTTGGCTGATTAATGTGCACTGATAGGACCATTGTTATCAGAGAAAATTCGCTCTGATGGCGGCCATTGGTTGCCCAGTTTCTATAAGTCACGCAGAGATGTACTGTAGCGATCGGTGCCTGGCCTGGCACACAGACAGGGTTTTGGGTATTGAGCACTGACTGTATTATATATATTGTCTGCTGGTCCCTTTTTAATGCATGGCTATAAGTAGATAGTGATAGTTTGGAGCAGAAAAAAGACAATACCCGATAAATTAATTGATTAACCTTAATTAATTTTATCACATCAGCCTCCATTTTCCATACAAAAAAAAAAGAAACGTATGGACCCTTCAGGGTTACTTTATCTCACTCAGATAAACCAGCTTCTACTCAGACCATTGTAGGAAGTCTGTTTTTGGCATAGATGGTTGTTTCTGTATCATATTCCATCAAACTGACAACCATATTCAACTGTTGTTTTGTTTTCCTTTCAGATACCTATTTGTGTTACAGTTAAAGCAAGATGTCCTCAGTGGCAAGTGAGTAATTCCCTGCTTAACTTAACTGCTATCCACCTTAAGAAAGTATTTTGCACAGAAGGTTTTGTCATGATGTCGTAGTACTCCAAATAAATGTTCAGTGAGAAGCCAGACAGAGACAGAGAAATGGTTAACTTAATGTGAACAATAAAGACATGTGGCACTGGCTTATCAGCCCGTAGATCATGATAGAAAGTTTGATTTTCAGTACTAGAAAATCCTTTTCTCATGAGGACCCTCCAGGTTTGCTAGCTTTGCAACCTTGAATGTGTGTTCAAAGCACCCACTCCCATGTTTGTTCAGCACATTGAGTACTTATGCAGGCCTTAACAGTCGTCATTGTTGAGTACTGCATTTGTTCAAAAAAAGTAGCCATACTGTCTTGTTAATTAACTAACATTTGAGTCACTGTTGCCTTTCTTCTTCAGTTGTTACCCACAGAAACATGAATCCATTTGTTGTATTGGTTGTCATGGCCATTACTGTAAGAGGTTTACAGGATTACATGTTGGTGAACAGAATAGAATTAACATTAGTCATTAAGTGGACTGGGAATAGTTTTCACCACAGCCGTTTTTCTACAGCTTAGCTGAATAATAATAGAATAATATATTAGAAACCGGAATGTTGTAGGGGAACTTTAGTATTAGTTCCTCTTTAGTGTTTTAGCCTCATTGACTTTTACCATGTCTGTATTTTCAGGCTAGAATGTCCATTTGACACAGCGGTGGAGTTGGCTGCCTTCTCTCTACAGGGTAAGCACCCCAAGCAGATTCTCTCCACTGTATATGGTAATAGGGATCACCTCTATTACAGCTGCCATCATTTATCCAGTGTACCGTATGTGTAATGTTCTTTGCGGTGCACACTGCATTAAAAAAGATATGTGTTGTGTCCCCAAAGGCCCAACAGTAGGTTGGTGCATGGTAGGCTCTCATACCAAGAAACCTGGCAATCTGCAGTGATTAAGTCCCCGTTTTAAGAGCTAGTTTATGTTTGTCCACATAGCTTAAATCTGTTACAGCCCTCCCACATGCCCAACAGACATTGCTCCTAGTCCTTAGCCTTACTTTGCAACTCGTGGGCCAAAAAAGTACTGTCTGGCTTGAAAAGATCAGGTTCTCCTTGATCTTTTCAAACGAGTCGTGGCTGTCTTAAGCCCCTTTCACACAGGGCAAAATCCACTAACACCCAGTAACATCTGGCTTTAGTCTTCAGTGGAGAAGGGTACAATCAGCATTCATTCCTGGCTCACTGGTATTTATCATCTCCAGCTCAGATGAGCAGTGATGTCAACATGACACCAGCATGATTACACAAATTCTCTGGGTGACCCAAAAAGTAACCACTCTAATATTGGAATTGACCTCCATGCTGCTTTCTTCTCTTAACTAACCCTGTTTTTTCTTACATGTTTGTACCATTGAACATGACACATAAGATTAAAAGAAAGGCAAACTAATTTTGCATATATATTTTTCGTACCTGCATGTACATGCTAATTTTGGAGTAAAGAGTAGAAATGTGAAACGCAGTCTTCACAATGTGATCCATGTTCCTGGCACTATTGCTGCCATGGGGATAAACCTCTCCACTACAATAACTACACGACATGATGTTCCTGCTCCTACTGTAGCTGTCTCACTGTTATGAACTCAGAAGGTTCTTCCTTGTCTAGTTTTCTTCAAAAAAGTGGCAAATGTTTGTGTGACTGCAGCAATATTTTCCTGACAAAAGTTGTTTCGAACTTTCCGCTCACTTCACTTTCAGGAAGTTTAGAGTAGGTCCGCCTAGTGTCCATTTCAGGGTAACTGATGTTTCCATAGCTACATACAGTGCATTTAAAAATGTACCAGTGGAGTCAGAATTAATTGTACTTCTCTGTTGAATAGTAACAAACCCGTACCTTTTTTAAACAACACATATCCGCTGTTTTTATTGGTCAAAAATGGAAGAAGAGTCTGCTACAGAGGAACAAAGATTGAGTCATTAGAGACATTTATGGAATGGGATTGCGTGCACAAACCCATGGAGACACACACACACACACACACACAGAGTCACTGTGGGGTAAATGCCAGCTCATTAGTGCTCCATCCTCTTCGGAGGCCCCCTAATCCAGCACCCTTTCTGTCTTCTCTCTTCCCTTCAGTTCAGCTTCCTCCCTTCGTTTCCCTTTTTTTCAGAAGTATTGTTGGTCCACTGACATTTACTGGGATGGTGATAGGATAAGATTATCTTTCCTCTATATCCTGGGGTTTTTCTAACAGCTGGACCAGCTAAACAGTGAAGCCCTAGTTTCTCCTGTGCACCCAAAAACTGCCAAATGTAATCCAAACCGAGGCTTTTCAGTATCTGACCTATCTCTTTCTTTACAGCACCAGAAGTAAGATTTGTCTTTTTTTCACTCTGTGTTGCAAACACACTAGTCTCGTTTTTATGTGGAAAATATTTATTTTTTTGTCTTCTTTTATCTCCTGATTAAAATCTATGACCTCTTGTCCAGAGGGAGATCAGATACCCGTCATTCCCTGAACACTACACAATGTTTTATGTGTTGTGACATGGAGGGATGGGTTGTTTATTTCATCCTTTAGGATTACCTAATACCACACTGTTCCTAGGGTTATCTCCCAGTGGTTGAAGGCCAAGGTCTTGATCAACCCTAATGTAGTATTTTAAGCATAGTGTTAGTCTTCATTTGGATTGTAGACATTACCGGGTCATTAGATAGACCCGGACAGTCTAATGTCGTCCACTACAACAACCCCTCAACAAATCTGCATGATTAGGGCTGATGTCTATTTGTGTCTGTGTGTTTTCAGCTGAGCTAGGTGATTGTGACCCATTAGACCATAATGTGGACCTGGTGACAGAATTTCGCTTCGTCCCCAACCAGACAGAGGATGTGGAGCTGGCGATATTCAACGCATGGAAGGAGTGCAGGTAAGCTTTTCACTGCAACTAAACTACTGCTCACACGACTAGTTAAACTGAGTGCATTATTCTGTAGTCTGTAGCAACATCATCACAAATACTGATGTGTTTATCATAATGTAAACATTTCTCTTCTCTTTCCCCTCCTCCTCCCTTTTCCCTCTTCATCTTCAGAGGTCAGACACCAGCCCAAGCTGAAATTAACTACCTGAATAAAGCCAAGTGGCTAGAAATGTATGGAGTGGACATGCATATGGTCAAGGTATCTCACAAACACTGTTTCTCACTAGCATGTACTGTTTGACCTACCGAATAGAAAGTGGAATGAATATGAATGAGAACATAATGTTGCCTCTTTGCTGCAGGCGAGAGATGGTAATGAATACAGTCTGGGATTGACACCCACTGGAGTTCTGGTGTTTGAAGGACAAACTAAGATTGGGCTCTTCTTTTGGTATGTCTGGTTATATTCTAATTTATTGAAATACTTATTTGCCTCAAACAACTTTAAGTTTTATTTCTTCTTCTCCATTGTTGTTGTTTTTAACTGTTGTAGGCCCAAGATCACATGTCTGGATTTCAAGAAGAGCAAACTGACGCTTGTGGTAGTGGAGGATGATGAGCAGGTAAGCACATACGCTCAGATACTCGCCATGCAGTGGAATGTTGAGAATGCAGAACATTAATTCAATTTCCATAGGATACACACTTACAGTATATAAATGGACCCGTCTGGATGGCAGCTACAGTCAGGAGTACAGAAACATTCACACCACTCTTACCACATTGTCAACTTCTCTGGTGTCCATTTGTATGTTTAGTTCAAGTTACGAACTAATTGTAAAAATATGACAAATTGTCCTTTGTTCGTTGATTGTGCAGTAACCTGTCCACATCTGTCATTCAAAGCTGAGACTATAAATTCTTACAGCTTGTAAAATGAACTGACCCCATTGCATGAAGGAACGAACAAACTACTTTGCACTTTAAGATAGCACGTGTCATCAACAGATCATAATGCTGCCATTTTTGGAAAAAACAAAGACAATTTTATTTCAAAACTGGTAGATTATCCAAGCCTTTTCTTTGAAATGACGTTGCACAAACTAGAAACATTCATCCTAAAACCTTTGTTTGCCGTGGTTCCTGAGCCCTAAAAGAGTTTGGTTCCAAGTCAAAATGAAACAAGACTTAGTATTGTACTACCCAGAGGCTAGTGTATGTGAGAGAGACTGTTTATGTCCATCCTGGAGGTCTGTGAGTGAGGTTAATAAAGAAGCCCACCCCCTCTGGTATTTCTGGTATGCACCATTCTCCTACACACACACACACACAGTTCTTCCCATATGCCCCTGTATTCTAGTTATGTCAGCACAGGAGTTATATGTACTGTACTTGGATTCCTACTTCTGTTAAGATGCTTGTTTGTTGCTCGCTCATACACACACACACACACACACACACACACATTCACTTCCTCAATATTCATTACATTGAATATTGAGGAAGTGAAGTAGTCAGGTCCCATTGTCACAACAAAACTTTGACGAACAGGTGTTCAGTTGGAATGTCACTCTAAGAATGCACAGTTAGTCTGTGAGCTTGTTTGTGCTTCTGTCTGAGTTTTGTTTGGGCTGATAGGTCTTTCTACAAAGACCTTACAGTGATGGCCACAGACATGTTTGATAGTCAAACTGAGTTGCCAACTGGAACCAAGTCTTTTTAGTTTTTAGTTCACCTTGGTGGTTATATCCCACTTACAATAAATTGCTACAGGTGTGTGCAAAATTGTGATTAGAATGGCTTTATATTGCATTAGATCAAAGATGCATGCATTTTATATAAACTTTGAAGAGCTTGTCAGCATTCCCTGGTAATGGTACAGGAAATGTCTGCTTCATTTGCGTAAAGGTTTGTAAGGTTTTATTCAGATTTGGGTGAGATGGTCTAGGATCTATTTTGGCACCTGTGTTTTGGTGCATAAATGGAATACAAGAAGTACATGACTTATAAGAAATATACTAGAAAACCATTGAAAACAGCAGAAACTAAGTAAAGAACACCAAAGAATCTGGCTGTGACACTGGAACTGCTCCAGTTTCGCAGCCGGCTGTGGTGCCAGGCATGCTTTCATCTCGGCTGCAATCAGAAATCAGATTAATGACACAGCATCTGCACACACTCTAATGCAGCCATTCATTCTTCACATTTTAGTCTCCCTCCACAAGCAAAAACTAAGAACACAAGCTTTGTTTCACTAAAATATGTTGGCTAAGACTGAAAATGTGATGAATTTGATCTTGTATAACTAATGGGTAAAGCATGAAACAAACTGCTGTGGTTGCATGTGCTATATCAAGTGTATGTTGTATGTCAGTCTGCTGAGAACTGGTCCTTTAACCTTACGCCTTTCCTCCACAGGGGAAAGAACAGGAGCACACCTTTGTCTTCAGGATGGATCACCCCAAGGCCTGCAAGCACCTTTGGAAATGTGCTGTGGAACACCACGCTTTCTTTAGGCTGAGAGGGCCAGTACAGAAGAATTCTGCACGCTCTGGATTCATACGCATGGGTTCACGGTTCAGATACAGGTAATAGCTGAATGTACTGTTAGATCAGGACGCTTTTCAATGAGGCTGAGTGGGTTAGTGTACAAGGGTTGCAATATCTTTTTGTACCGAATACGTAGGGTTTAAAGGAATCGAATTAGGACTTGAGTTGTAACAAGCAATTCTAGTACATGTGTATCTGAAAGGTCCACCTGCTGGTTGGTTACAAAGAGTCTCTGCTGATGTGTATCAAATTTTGGTGTGGTGAGCACCAGTGACTTCTAGCTGGAAGAGTGTAGAAGAAAAGCAGCTGGGTTTGCTTAAAAGAAGACTTTAGGGGGATGGGAAACTGCTGCTGACTTAAATGCCACAAATTTAGAGAGCCATGTGTTTGTTCCTGTTCTGTGTTTCAGCATATCATCAGAGATAATCCTAGTTTGTCACACATTGTATCATTCTCTGTACATACAAAAAAACCATGTGTGTACACACAGATACTTGCAGTGAGACAGGCACTGTGTGTCTGCATACCGCAGTAGCCAGCTAGTTCCCTTCTGTGTGTGTGTGTTTAAACATTACCCAGTTGGGTAAGCATTGGCAGTAATGTTGGTTTAACACAGAGGTTACAGGGTTTGTTGTTAATAGTAGGTTATCGCTTGGATGGATCCAGAGTTCAGCCGGGGTCATCGCTGTGCCCTTTTTGTTTTTGAGACAATGAGATTTATCCAAGAATCGTTAGAAAAAGTTGTTTTTAATGATTTGGTTTAGAGTCCTTGCATGTGTAAAATAAATATGTGTTTGTCTTTTTGACCAGCGGAAAGACAGAGTATCAGACAACCAAGGCCAATAAAGCAAGGCGGTCAGCCTCCTTTGAGAGAAGGCCCAGTCGACGTTACTCCAGGAGAACAATGCAGAACAGAGGTGAGGACAAAAGACATGTCAAGGACACGTTAGCCCCAGAAATATAAACATCTCGCATGACGTAAACATGCACAGGTCCTTCTTTAAAGCATGTATTTGTTTATGCTTTGAAATCTGAAGACTTACTGTCTGTTCTTTGTTTTTTACAGGACCATTCCATCCACAAGTGTAAGTACACTGATATTTGAACAATATGATTGTACCATTGCCTGATTAAATAACTGTTTATCCTGTCATTGTTATACATCTTTAGCTTTAGGGTGATCTGTATAGAAATATAATATAACATATTTATACATTTTATTTTATTTGATTTATATGATTGTACTAGCATCGCTGTTGTGTAATCCTGTTACCATTAATTATATATCATTAATCGATCTACAGTTTTCAAGTACTTTTGCTTATAGTCCATTTCCAGCATTCATGCATAGTTATCGAAATATGTGTAGGGACTAAAGAGATGATGTCAGTAGTAGTTTTACTGTAAGCTGTCTTGGGACCAGGTGACTCAAAGCATCATGTTGATAAACCCTCCTGTGTCTTTTCATTGCACCTGATTGACAGTGCTGTGTTGAAAGGATGTAGTACTGCTGTAGTAAATAAGGACAGGATTTTGCAAATTGGCTCATGGATAACTTGGTAGACTTGTGTTTAAAACCAGCTCAGTTATTTACAATATAAATCATGGACAGTAATAAGGATTCTTTTAAGGTGTTTGTTGTTGTTGTTTGTATAAAATCTCTGTTTCGTTCTCCCCTCAGCCTTTCCTCAGGCAACGGAGTCAGCTCCAGCAAAGACATCAAGGTGAGGAGCAGCTGTGTGTATTTAAAATCCTGAAAACAAGTAGTTCATTTGAACATAAAACAACAACCTTCCAGTCTCATCCTTCTTTGTTCTCATCTTTGTACCTCTACCATCTCCACTATCTAATGTAGAGTTTTCTCTTTCCCCCCCCTCCAGGTTTCTTCCAGTAGAGGTGCCTGGTCAGCCGTGCCTGTGGTCAGCCCAGTAGCTGCTTCTGCCTGTGGACCGATGGAAATCGAAGCTCTACCCAGGAGTCCTGGAGGAGAAAAAAGGAGGTTGGTACCTCGATAATTTTGAGTTTTATGCCTGTACTTTGGAACATATGCCTGTTTTTATTTTATTTATTTATTTAAATTTTGTAAGCTCATTTTTCACACAATATTTGCTGAAATTTGCTCCAGCCCTGGAGAGGATAAGCAGATTAGAAAATAGACAGATTTTCTATTTGAAAGTCACGGTTGGGGCAACCTGACTGATCCCTGTTAGGTGCTGAAAGAAGTGGGTGGTTAGCTAGGTGTTTTTTACATAGTCTTAATGCCATGAGAGTGGCTTAACATGGCTTATCTACTGACCCCGGCTCGCTGTGACCAGGGAAAAAGGAGGGAGGAAGACTATTTTTGTTTGCATTTTTCTATTTATGCCAGCTGTTGGTTGGCAGGTGGCAGCTTCAAACTGAAGAGAGATGGACTGCAATTAGAAAAGTAGTAGAGAGGGCAGCCAGCAGCGACAGTGAAAAGATTAAGAGCAGGCATATTGTCTGTTAGGGTTTCTCCTGCAAAAAACTGTGAGCTCCTCGGTCTCATTCCTCAGTCAGTTGCTGCCTCTGAGCAGTGTGTATAAATGTGTTATGTCTGTTTTCTCTATGTTATTTGTGGATACATGTGAGTGAATGAACAAGCAAATGTACATATGTCAATATGCATCTACCCCCTCTGTTATAAACCTGCAATGTCCACTTGTGTGTTCCAGTATTAACATGTACTGAGGATAAATTGGTCTTGTCTGGAGGCAGGCCAGGTAGGTACGATCAAACACTGAACCTTGCCATTGCTCTGACTTTCAATCAATCGCTGTGCAGTGGCAGACTTTCTGATTTTTTTGGCTTTGGAGAAGGGTTTTCTTGCAAAGGAATTGTCTCCTATGATTTGCTGTCTGTCCACTTTTGATCAGCATGGAATGCCAACCTAATCGGTGCAAGAAGCGATGTGATGATTTCAGCTTTGGATCTGCTGTAGGTGTCTTTACCTTTTAGTCATCTAATGTCATGCTGTGCATCCTGTGATCTACCTGAGCCTCTACAAACCCTCATTTATCTTTGAGAAAAACGGTCACAAGATATTAGAACAATATTTAAGGGGGAGGAGTGAAAGTTTGTTTGCCAGGTTACTGCTCATTGCTGAGATAAGTATTATTTCCTGAGACTACTCTGGTTTCTGAGAAACAAAGCTCATTCAGATTCTCAGCTGAGGCTGATCCTGTTTCTGGTAAATTTCTAATTGTTGTAATAGGAGGATTGTTTTCCGTTTTACAGTGTGCCTTTTTTTTCTTCATTTATTTCACTTAAAAACAGGATGCACAGACATGACCTTGGATAAGGCCAGTGCATAGACAGGGTGATGACCCACTAATTATGTGTCACCCTCTTTCTTCAGATAAATCCTAAAGGATGCAAATACTGATTATTTTCACAATGTCCTTTTGAAACGCACTCAGTTCATTTTGCGCTGTACAGCGTGGAACTTTGTTTTCGGTTTTAAAGCAACATTACATAGAAATGGTTATTTTTGTATTTAAAACCACCAGTTTCAGAGTACAGTAACACTGTCATAAACATGGACAGCTGTATTTGTTATGGCTATATTACTTCAAAAGCTAGCGAGTCAACAACAACTTTGCTAACAATCAAACATCAAGTGCAACCACACAAGACATAGCAGCCAGATAATATTACTTACTTGTCCAACAGCAAGAAGCCCAGCTCTGCGTCTGTCTTTCAGCCTTTAATTTAACAAAGAGACAAAAAGTCAGTCCAAGATTTACTCTTGTCCAACGGCTTCTCTCCTCTTCTTGGCTTCCTCCATTAATGTCACCTTCAGTCTTCTCGCCTCTGTCATTATGTTCATAGAGGCTGCTGAGCCCGTTTAGATTGCCAGTTGGCCCAGCTCCGGTTCCGATGCCCTGAGCCTGAAACCCCATTGCCTGATTGTCCAAAATACCTGTTGTATCAATGCTAACTCTACCCTGGTGTTTACAGTCTCTGCTGCCTGGCTAACATTAGCTAACAGCAGCTATAGTTTGAAGCAATAAAAAGCACTTTTAATCACAGTAAGTTGATGCACTGCAGCGTGGAGGGCATCAGAGGGAAACAGAAAACATTTTCTCCTTAAAATATGATCCAGTTTCACCAAAATCAGTGAAGTAGTTGGTTATGTGTGACTTAGTGCTGTAAAGCATTACGCACGTCTAGCAAACGATCGTACACAAGGTTACATAGTGCAAGAACAGACGCACTGGGTGCAGAGTGGGTATGACAGAGACACATTCAGCTGATTACACACTGTTGTGTCATCAACATGATGTAAAGTCTGTTAGTTTGTGACAGAAAGGTTAAACAAAGTTGCTTTATGTGTGTTTTAACAAGATGCATTAGTTTTAGACCTACAAGTTTTTGTGCATGTTATCAGCACATGATGTTACACTGAGATGATCTCTCGAGTTCTTGTTTATGTTGTCAACCCCATGGCAACAGTCTACAGCTGACTTAGTGGACATGAGGAGGACGCTTTGAAAGAGACATTGCTGCATCACTAATACCTCAGACTAATCCCTGGTGCCCCTTCCTTTCTCCTCCCACGCCTTTCTCCCTTGCTTTGCAATGTCTCAATGGAGATTTATTGTGCTTCATGTGAAATCAGTCTCTTCTATCTCACCGTCTGTCACTCTTCAGCTTTAACAAGCACAAAAGACAATAAATACTGTATATGCTTCATATACAGTATTCATGATTTGACGCCCAAGTAGCCCAATCAGTGAGTTTGTGATTTTTTTTTTTATTTTTTTTTTTTATTTCTGTTTTGAAGAATTACAAATGCCATGTTTTTGTTGTGGCCATCTACTTTGTGTATTCGTCTCTTACTGTCTTGCATGCATCTATATTCTCTCTCCCTGCTTAAAGACATGATGTATTGCTGTGTCTGTATCTGTCGCCTTCTCTCTGACCCTTGCTTCCCCTTCCTGTAAGCTACTACACTACTCTGTAACATTATCACAAGTGAGCGTAGATGACGCTTACGTCAGAGCCATTGGAATGAGTTCATCATATTTTATTTTGCCAAGAGAGTATATGGAAAACATTACAGGTCAGTGGAAGTTCAACTGCTGCCATCAGTCAAAAATCATCAGGTTAGTCAGTGTTTTACAGCAGCATTGGGAGTCTGTGTGCTCCCTTGTCTCTTATGCTCTCAGTGGAGCTGTCATCATGAATAAAAGCTTTCGGCTCGGGGCCTCCAGCACTGAACATGCAAACACAGACTTGACATGAGCCATCAGACCTCGGCTGCTAGAGGTGCAAAGCCAGGTCACTGACGCTCCAGAGACATCCAGTCCACTTCACTTAACTCAAGTGTTTGTGTCACAACACTTGTCACAGCATACTTTAAAGTACAGTAGTGCTATACACTCTACACTACGCTGCATGGCGTATTCAGTATCATCTCACTGCTTGGCTCCTCACAACCATGAACAACCTTTATTTATTCATTCATGTTCTTATGTCCAATAAAATTTATATATTTTTTATTACTTCAGTGAGCATGACTTCTCTTGACGGGCTGTAGATTGAAAGGAAGAATGAGCAGGACTATAGAAAACCCTGTTTCGCATACATGCAAGGAGTGAATTATGTTTCAAATAATTAAAATAAGATGTAAGCTCTTTTCTTTGAGATCAGCTGCTTCAAATTCTCCTCTGCTGCTTCCTTACTTTTCTGTATACGCTTTATACCAGTGTTAAACTAGCTGGTGTTATCTTTCCCTCCCTCGTTCATTTGCATACAGTCTCCCTCTCCTCACTGCTGTTTTCATTCAATGCATCCCTTCCTCCCCCCCCTCCAGCCTCATTGTTTTGTTTTTCACACTCACTCACTCTCATTTCCTTACATCCCCCGTCCTGTTTGTCGCCTTCCCCTCCTTCACCCTGTTCTCCCCAGGTCTCCTCTTCCCTCCATCCTTCCCGCTCATGTCTCATCAAAGCTCCCCACAAGGACAGCGGTCTCAGCCTCTGTACTGGCATGAATCGGACAGCACACTAATTAATGGGACTGACTCGGCAGTGACTCGCCCGTGGAAAAACTTCTGGTGTGATTGCACCACATTGAAGGACACATTTGGTGTGAATGACTTATTAACTGAAATGTCCCTTTTTAAAGCAAAGCGTTCAAAGTATCACATATTCGGTCACCCTTCACAGACTGATGTTTCCAAGCTTGCCATACTTTATATTGCTCTTCTTTTCTCAGTGATTAAGTCTACCACTTTTCCTTGACCAGTGCTCCAGTGACTTTTCTGAAAAGTAATCCTCCTCTTGCTCCTCCTTTTCCGTTTTTCCATTTTGCGACACTTTATCTCGCTGGCTCTGTCTATCCTCTCCCCTCTCGTTCCTCCGTCCTTCACTCTTAACCTCACGGTGAAACTGGCTGGGGGCGAGATGGTATCAGTGCGAGGCTTAGGAATTCACCTCCACTCTCAGCGCTGCAAGGAAACAATGAGTCACACAGATCCTGGAGGGTTGTACTAAGTCCTCTTCTGCTCCAAGAGTTTTATGTGTCCTTTTGTTTGTTTAAAAATTATAATTATATCATTATTTCTTTATTAATTAAGTTTGAATTTCATCAAATGATTTTTATATAAGAAAATGTGATTTTCTCTGTATTGTATTTAATCTGCACTGCACATTTCATGGACCTGCTGCTGTTTTTCAAAGATAGTTGAATAACAAGGTCAATATCTTCTGTCAGTAGACGTTGTATCACCTCAGAAAATATCAGGCTCTTGAAGTACTATCATTTTGAAAGATAAATATAATTTTTATTAAGGATTATTATTATTATTAGTATTATTATTTTTTTTTTAGTGATTATTATTATTATGATATTATTATTATTATTTGGTAGGTAAATAAGGTCCTTCTTATCCGCACTTCTCTCCATAATTTTTCATTTTTGAGCCACTATTGTTTTGTTTTTAAACTGTTTATTTTACCTCTGCTCACCGACTTGCCATCACATTTTAGCTTGTAACTGAACATGGATGTATGCAGGCGCTACGTGTATGAACGCACCTGCTGAAAATATTACAGGAAGCAGAAAACATGTTTTAATTTACATTCCAGTGATCTCAGAGAGTTTTCATTCAACACTTTGTAGTATTTTGATAGCATCATATGTTTTTTTTGTTTGTTTGTTTTGTTTTAATTAACTTTTTAATAAGAGGGGGCCACATAGCACATTGTCCCTGTTTCCAGGGTAAGCTAGCCTAAACATATCCTGGACTCTCTAAACTAAACTGATATTGACTTTCTCATCCAACTTCTTGCAAGAAATCAAAAAGCATAATTTTACTACAATGTTGAGAACAGAATCAAAATTGAATGTAAATTGTTTTTCTGTGTTAGTACACTTAATGTTTGTTTTGTGAACACAACACAACAGTGGTGTCGTGTTGTGGGAGGGTAATAATGAAATGACCCACCTATGCATGCGTGGTAGCTGTTATTCACTGACTGCTTACCTACAACTCAAACCACACCACTGTACAACTCTTTCTTGCACAGCTGAACCAATGAAGATGATTTCATAATGTTATTACTTAGTTAAATGTTTACTGCGTAACTGACCAAAGGATGTATGTCTTATCTAAATTGTATGTTGAAAATCATTTCAGAGGTTAAAGGATAACTTTTGACAAAGATGAGTATGTAACTTTATGAAGCATCCTTTTATCACACTCTAGTCTATCCACTGAAGGATTACTGGGCAGTTTGTCTTTTTTTCAGTACAGAAAATGACATTTTGTATCTTATTTAGCTGTTAAACACAATACATAAGATTAACATGACAAGATATCAGCTTTAATGATTAAGCATTGTTAAACAGATTTATCACTGGATATGTTTTAATAAAATAAAATGGGAGAGCAGTTGAACATCACAAGCTGAGACAACAAATTACATAATGGCTGTTGACTGTGTGTCCTTGGTTCTTGTGTATTTGTGCTTTTTTTTTTTTTCTCCATTTCTGTGTTATGTCTGTTTATTGCCCATACAAGGGTCAGATGCATCCTCACCTTTTCCTTCATGAATTACTTAACATGTGGGAGTGTTTATATACATTTGGTTAGGGAGTCCTCGGGCCAAAACTTTGTTCTTTTTATTCACATCTTTGTGTGTGTTGTGCTTTAGCGCCTCTTCCCTCCAGGCAGGCTATAGTAATATATACTTCTCATGTTTCACTGTCTTCAGGCTACAGAAATATGAAGCAATTACAAGGCTGCTGGAAGAGCCTCTCCCCAAAATCACTGTATCAGATGTTTCAAGTCGCTTCAAATTCAGAGGATATTACACCACATTATTTCCTGGAAAAGTTATTACTTTCTTTGGAGACTTCTTTTCATGGGGCGAATCATGCTTCTTTACCTCTTGAGAAGATCTTTATTTTAATGCCTCTGTCTCTGGACACAACTCCACTATCTTTCTGGCAGACAGTACAACAACTGTCTTTGTACTTTCTTGTATTCCTGCCAACAAACCTACCGGTATTTTTTTTTTTTGTTTTGTTATAACTGCAGTGGGTGAATGTGTTTTGTTTAATTCTTATATTAATGTTTGTTTATGGGGAGTTATAAAATGTCTGCTGATACGTCATCACAGGACAATTTAGCCATCTTTGCCCATTCATATTTAATGGATGCTGCAGGTAAGTAGTACAGCTGTTTAATCCAAAATTCATTTGCTGTAACACTTCATTGTACTTGCTTGCATTTATATTTAAACAGATTGATTTTCTAAACCCCATCTTGATCTGCTGCTCTTTTTTTTTCTGTCACTAGTATGCCCGTGGTTGCTGACCTGATGGAGACGTGCATTGACGACGTCCTCCGGCCTCCTGTCATTCCTACAGTGACGGCTGCAGATGAGGCCGGACCGAGTAACGCCTACGCTACCGCCAGTGTCACAGGAGAAGATCCTCTCAGCCTGAGTGGTGAGGCTACGGAAAACCTACGAAGCAGACCAAAAAGTGAATTCAGAGTCACAATGAAAATTATATAGAGACGAAATTATGTGGCCACACTGACAAGTTAGAAAATATATTTTCTGGTTCTAGAAGCTTTATATTTAAATAACGTCTATAAAAATGCTGTATTTGGCAGCATAAAATGTATTGCATAGTAAAGTGGCAGAGTGCCAGTTTATGAGACGTTGGCACCACACGTAGATTTACACTGCCTCTGCTCACATTTTTTCAACATTCATCTAATTTAAATTAAGTTAGTCAACCCTCTAAATGACAAATGAACACGAGAGCACTTACAGAGAAGTAGACTAGACACAATTAAGATAAGTTTTTATGTCATTATAATGTTAAATATGTATATTTTTAACATGGTGTCTCTCCAGAAGCAGCGGCTCGTCTGAAGCAGCTGGCGTTGGACAGCAGTCCTCTTCTTGCTACTCCAAGAAATAACATCAATGTCAATATGGCCATGAACAATCAGGTGGGTGTTTATTCATATAGTCCTCCTGTAATTTTCGACTAATAAATACTAGTCTACCTTCCACTACAGTAGCATTATATGGAGCCATGTGGTCCAGTTTGGTCAAAAGTAATAACTATTTTTGTCTCTGTGTGTGTGTCCATTGCAATCCTTCTTCTGCAGGAGGATGTGGTAAAGCTCACAGAGAAGTGTGGACTGAGCAGTACAGGGAGCAATAGTCCAGTTGTCACTCCACTGCGCACCCCAGAGGATCTGAAGAGTAACATCCTGAAAGCACAAGCTGAGGCTGCTGCCCTCAAGGTAGAAAACAGAGGGTCCATGGTTCACTCAGATAACCAACCCCCCCCCCCAAACCAAACATCTATGTTAATGTCAGAGATGGCTGTATTAGTCCTCCCTGCCCCTCTGCTCTGTGTCCATCTATTTATCTCTCTCTTCCTGTTGCTCTGCAGGGAACTTTGGAGGAACACGTCGTAATGGTTGGAGATAAAAACTGTAATTTGCAGGATGTTTCTGCCAGGTATGACCACACATTGTAATAACTAATTTTAAAGGTACAGTCTGTAGACACATAATTATAATAAATGAATTCATTCATTCTTAAATTAAGCTTTTAAATGGAGTCAGTACAGAGTGCACATACTGTACACAGGAGAAAAGCTGTCGTTACTTGTGCTTCATTGTCTTGAAATTGGGCCTTCTCCCTCCTCCTCCATCTTTCTGAGTCATGCCAACTGTCAACACACTGTCTCAGCCAATCGCAGCGCTCTCTGTGCAGGGGCTGACTAACTATTCGAGTATTCATGAGGATTATTAGCATAGTTCACAACATTACATCACCTGCAGCTCGTGCGCCAATGACAAGCCTGTGTTGCTGTCTTGTATCAGAGATAGTGACTCAGGATGATAAATAGAGATCGAGCCAAATTAGATTCATACATGATATTTGTCATAATATATTTAATTAATATTTGTTTGTTATTGTGAGGACGTCATCTTGTGAGTGGAAAGTAAAAGTACATGCTGTCTGTTTCCAGGTTAAAGGTGCGTACCGGGCGATTGGGCAGTAACTCGTCTCTGACCGTTAGCAGTCGCCCTGAAGTCCACGACTCCTGGGACCTGCTCAAGCCAGCCCCTCTGGTCTCATCAGCAGGCACCAGGTCAGTCTGTGTGGACTAAATGCTGTGAATCACCTAACCTACTTCAGCTGTTCAGCAGACCTTCAAAGTAGGACGAAAGAACAGGCTTGGAACATTCAGATCTTAAGAAGAAATTAATGAAGGAGGTGGAAAAAGGTTAAAAGTAAGGCTATAGAGATGGAGCTTTGAGACTTAAACACCAGGGTTCACTCAGATTACACTGTCCACCTGATTTTTCTTTATTGGCATCAACCTTACTGCGACACTTCCTGTATCCTCACTGTATAATTTAGAGTTTAAAGACACTTATATTGGCCTGCGTTGCCCCAAACAGGACATAAAACAAATATAATTCACGTTTCATAATGATCTATTGAAGGTGACAAAGGTGTTGCTTGTTCTTTGTAGTCTTTGCTGACATCTGTTGGCATGTTTGAGCAATGTGTGTGTGTGTGTCTGGGTGTGTTGAGTCACATGACTCGACTTCTGCCTGGATACTGCTGGCGTCCTTGCTCAATAAGTGTTTACAGTAAGATGACACAGACAGAAAAAAACACAGACACGAAGCAGCCTGACCCCCAACCCCCACCCTGACCCCCGGGCTCATACATGCGGAAAATGCTCATACTAACGATGAACGTTTCATTTAAATATTATCAAAATCACAGAAGCTGCAATAAAATGTGTGACATAACGGCATTAAGATGACGAATCAAATCTTGTTCTCCAAATGTGAGAAAACATGTTTGTTCAGTACTAACCCCTCGTGAATCATGTCACAAAATAATCACAGTATGATTAGATTTGTTTTTACCGTATCATCCAGCCATCCATCCATAATAATGGAACTAAAGACTTTTCTTTGTTTTAATACCACTGTAAAAATACCGTTTTGTCTTTTGGACTATTGGTTGTGCAAAAACTAGCTCTGCCTGTCCTTCACTAAGGTTTTCTTTTTCTCTGTTGGTCAGTGCTGAAAGGCTAGCTGAAGATTCAAACCCATCTGTTCCGAAGATGCTTTCTGAGTCTGCCAGCGAAGTCATGGCACCAAAGGTAACATGATTATCAGTTTAATTCCCTATTTTGATGCATTGTTGTTTGTTAAAATAGAAAAAAAACACGTGTAACAAACATGTACTGTACACATTGCTCATGTCATGTTGAAACCAGCGTGAATACGTGGACATTTCTTTGTGTGCACGTTGTGGTAAAGAGCGTTTGTGTAATTCTGCAGGTTAAAGCAGAGGAAGTTGAGCTGCAAAACACCACCCCACTGTCTGACAACCTGATTGATTTCACTGATCCAACTCCGGTTGTAAGTTTCAGTCCACAGCATGTGAAGAACTCCTACAACGATGTGTAATTTAGACAATTTCTGAACCTGATCAAGAACACGAGGAGAGTGTCTGCCTCTGTGATGTGTCAAAGTAAACATGTATCAGTGACCTAGGATCACTCCCAAAGTCACAGACACTTGTAACCATATTATAGTCAATAGATTGCAACTAAATTTTTCTGCTTGTCTTCCAGCTACCACCAGTGCAGCAGCCCAAACCTGTCATCACACCACGCTGGATCATTCCTACAACTGCTGTGAGTCATCTGTCTCTGTGTTTACCTGTCTGACTTCTCTCCTGTTCACCTGTCTACCTTTTTGTGTCCGTTTGTTTTGTTTTTTCTTTCAGGTTCCTATAAAATGTTTGTGAATGACGATGTGCATTTACTTATTTTCATTTGTGTCCATTGTCCTGAAAGTTGTGATACGAGGCTTATGCTCTTGTATAGTTGCTGTCGGCTGATGTAGAGGCCCAGTAGAGACTGACCTGCTTCCTTCTTCCTCGTCCCCTTCTAATGCAGCCTCCTGGCGTCTTAACTAACGGCCTGCTCGACCTTGACCCCCATGCTAAGGTCAACCCTCTTCTCTCTGCAGATGGGGGGGCAGCTCTCACCCCAGCCCTCCCCCACCTCGCTCACATGCGTAACACCACCTCCGCCAGGTAAAATTCTTTTAAGAACCCAGTTTTTAAAGCGAGCTTTGGTAGCTTGCTGACCCCTGCTGACCGGGCAGGAAAATGCCTCCTTTAGCTGAAATCCCAGTGCAGATGAGTTGCTTGGCGTTGCTACTTTGTGAAACTTCAGCAATGTTTCTGTCTGTAAAACACTGCTCACTGCAGGAGTTACTCATCATGTAGGAGTCTTTTATTGTAAACAAACCATGTAATTCGTCACGCGATTTTCATCTCCGTTCTTTGTATGAATGCAGAAATTGAACTCCTTCTCAATTTAAGTATTAAAGCAGCTTATTCCAGGACACACATGCTCGTAACATTTCACTCGACTTGAAAGTGTTTGTCATGTTAATATTTCACTACCTCTGATGCCGTCACTTTGACATCCTGTCCCGCAGCACTGTGGGTCAACAGCCAGCCCAGGAGGATGGAGCCAAACCCAGAGGTCTCCTGACCACTGAGCTCTGATGGAGAAACGAGGAGCAGCCGTCACTACATTAATCTTCCAGACTGCTTTCCCACCTCACCCATCCACACACAAATAAGCTGGACCAGGTGCGCCGAACACTTAAGAGGAAAGCTGAACCAGAAAAGAGGCAGCTTACATAGTTTCTAACTATACTCACACTGACAAACTGTTTTTTTTGTTGTTTTTTTTACAACATGACACAAAGCTTAGTTTATAAAACAGTTAAAACATTTAGCACCAGCATTAACATTTTAGGAACATGGAACTGCTTGTGAATCTGCGTTTCGGTTCACCGTCAGTGACCTGCCATTTATGTAGTCCATCCAGTCAACCAAACCTCGGCCTCTGATAACTAGCACCGTCTCCTCGTAGATGACAAGTGATCCCTTGTGAAGGAAGAAAAATATTCTTCAGTTTGTTTGCTAGAGAGGTGCATCCATCACTGACTTGTGACTTTAAAGGGTAGGTTGTCTCTTCTAGCACCGCTCCTCCTCCCACCTTTATTTTGAGTCGTGCGTTTTTTTTTCACTGGTAACTCACACCACTGGAACACTGCTAGTCTGAGCTTCTCTACACAGATCACACAGCATGTAGAGCAGCTGAAGTACACTGGATGAAAGACTTGAAAAGAATGTGGCTTAAAGTGTTGATTCTGAGAGATAAAAACATCTGGACTCTTAACAGGATGAAACATGAATATGATACTGTACTGTCCTCAGCACACACTACAAAACGTTTTTAAAACTCACACGTGAAACTCTACTGTTAGGCACTGGATCTGAAAACTTCACTGGATTATCTTTGCAACACTGGACATTGGAATACATATATTTTTTTTTTCCAGTGGATGACAACAGAGGTTTTTATTATCTTTTTTTTGTTGTTGTTTTAATTTGCCCGTCGCAGTACTTTTAAATTCACACATTTTGGTACTTTGGATCGAACTGTTACGTTCTGCTTCTCTGTAAACTCATAAAATGTGATATATTTAGTTTTTTACTCAAATCCACTGCTTTCATCACCAGACTTTCTTTTTACATTAATTTTAACGTCTATATTGGGGATATGAAATCAGGTGGCGACTCAATTGCTATTGAGATCTTTGAAGTGAACTGTGATCCCTGGAGCTGAATGCTTCCCTCACTGGATATCTGTGATTTGATGCTGTTATAGACCATGACTGCTGGTATTTACATGGTGTAGCTCCTACACTGCCTTATGGACATGAATGTATTCTAATGGTCTCATCTGAGAAGGCTGCAGATGCAGTATGAAAATATCAGCGGTTCTTCATCATAATGCTGTTTTGTCACACATTGTACGTTACGACTTGTTAAATTTACAATTGACCTTGAAAGAGCCCCGCCCCTTTTAACTCTGAGCTCCAGTAACAGTTGAGTAAGATGAGTAAAATGTCACATATCGAGTTAAAACGCTGGATAACAAATTTTCGGCAATCTTTGGCATGTTAGCAAAAGGATAGCTAGCTAATTAAATATTAAAGGTCCGGTGTGTAGGATTTGGTGGCACATAACAGTGGAGTTGTAGATTGCAACCAAATTAATACCCTGCCACGTTTCACCCTCTTCCAAGCATGTAGGGAGAAACTCTGGCTGCCAAATTTAAAAGCGAAGGTTTGCTCAGAGTTTGGTTTGTCTGTTCTGGGCTACTGTAGAAAAATGGTGGTTCAACATGGCGGACCCCATGGAAGAGGACCCGCTCTTGCTGTACAGCTAAACTTAATGAAAACGTAATAATTATTATTGTTTTCCATTCCTGCCAATAAATAGTCTAAGATTGCTAAAATTAGCTGAGCTGTTATTGGAGAAAAATGGGGCGGGGCTTACATCACTGATCACTGATATAGTTTATAACTGGATGTTATTGTTAATGAAGTATTTCACTTTTTCCCCCCCTCCCACTCCCCTGTGAACATTATAATCACTGAGCCTGGACACACACGAGTTACGTCTGTAAAGTTTTTTTTATTAATCTGTTGATTTCATTTTCTGTCTTGAACAAGGGAAGCTGACTGTGTTACCATGTCTTCTTAGCAGCGACGGTTATTTATGCTACTACTCAGTGTAATTGTTCAAATATGACATGTTGTCCAAAAGTGTTGTAGGGTACAGTTATAATGTATTGTCAGTATAATGGCATCAGCTGGCTGTAGATATGAAGTAGATTTATATATATTTTTTTGAAGATTATGTCGGCAGTATTGTTACTACATTCCGAGAAGATTTCAGCGCTGAGGTATTTTCTAATTACAAAAGTAGGAAATGTATTACTGATCGAACTGACTGGAAAAACACTGAGATTGTGACATCTCAAATGCAATTTTATATAAACTTTTATTTTTTTCTGGAATACCTGATCATGATTCAGTAAAGCTTTGCTACACTAGGAATCTGTTGTTTTTCATTCATTTTTATTTGTGGCCGCTGTTGCTGGAGGTCAGTATTATCAGCTGGCGCTGGTTTATTGCAGACATATTTGTATCAGAAAAAATAATAATGCTTGTTGTAAGGTATTGCGGTCAGTGCAAAGTTTCTCCACTAGAGGGTGCTGCAATATTGTGACAAGCAGTACAAACTAGACAGACATGAAGCAACGTCAGCTGGAATTGGTTGGCTATACATATATTTATGTTTCATGTTAAAGAATATTTAACTTTTATTTTTCCATAAAGCTAAAGAAAACAGCCCTCTGACTACCTTCACATAGTCTTACCAGTGCATAACGTACATAAAGCCTCATCTGTAAGCGGTAGATTGGTCCCAAAGAGCCCATCAGTCTGACTCTTCAGTCAACATGATTTAGTACTGTGGACCAGATGTGATTTTTGTCTTGATAAACCAACAATGAAACTGACCTGCATCACTGAGGTAACAAATCTGATGTCTCATTCCTGTTTAAATCAGTGACAGTATAAAGAATGGACAGAGCCTGAATGACGTCACCCAATCTTTTTTTTTCCAAAGTGCCTTTTTGAAGCTGAAAATTTGAGACGCTGGATGCCACCATGTTGGATGTTCTGCTTCTTCCTCCTCCCAGCTAATCTAAATATCAGCAAAGACTGACATCTTCAGTGGACCGAATGACACCTGGGTACTCTATTAAGCCATCTGTAACGGCACTTGTCTATAATCAAGCAGCGACACTGTTAATTCTTCATAACTTTAAGCCTTCATATCATCTGAATGAGTGAATAAAATTAAAAAAGAATCAGCCCACTCACAGTTGTCAGGGTGAAATTAGCTATAGAGACCAAAACTGTTGCCTGAACCAGGCATGCTTATTTCTGCTATGAAGTTGGACATTTTAATACAGGCACTTACAGAGTTTGACTCACTTCTGCAGCCGGTCTAAGTGGCCACTCAAAGAATTACAGTTTTTAGCACTCATCATATAACTCTGACATATTTTCCATCTAGTCTGTGATTGACAGCTGTCACTAGTTGGCTAATAACATTTGCTAATGTGAACCCTATGACATTACATGCTATGCTGGGACAAGATGGAGCTACACTACAAAAAAAAAAAAAGTATATTATTTAGTTTTAAACCTATAAGGATGTACAGAGTGAGAACCCCTCGATCCCCAGCTTGTAAATCATACTAACTACATCTAGTGTTTCATATTCACTTTAAACTTTCCTATAAAAGCGATTAATGAACAATAGTTTAACAAACACACCGAGCACTAAGAGTTTTAAAGAACATTTTCACTCTTAGCCAAGTAAGCAGATGAACTGTGAATATGGCAGCGCTGTAGTTGTAAAGAAATTAAAAAGTCTCACCCAGCTGAGTTTTAGTGTAGCCGGGGTACCACTGGATGGCAGCACAGTACCATTTGTTACCATTTGGGGTCGCATGCCTGATGTGTCGTCTTTTTTTCCTCCTGTATCATTGACTCCAATATAACAACAAAAAAAAAGCTAAAAAAGTTGTGACATCTTAAAAATTTATGCCGGTGGATAAATGCTCTTTAAAGATGGCACTGTAGGGTACGGGCAGCACAGTGGTGCAGTGGTTACCGTTGCCTGAAGAAGCAAGAAGGTTCGAACCTCAGCTAGGGACTTCTTTCTGTGTCTGTGTGCGTTCTCTCCAGGTACTCTGTACTCCCGCAGTCCAAAGACATGCACTTAATACGTTAATTGGTGACTCTAAATTGCCTGTAGGTGTGAATGTGGATGCCTCTGTGTGCCCTGTGATTAACTGGCAACCAGGGTGTCTCTCGCCTTAAATCAGCTGGGATTGACTCCAGCTCCCTGTGACCCTGAGGATAAACAGTTGGATGAAATTAAGATTGAACAAGCTAGATAAATGCTGCCTTTTTAAAGATGACACTGCTGAGCATTTAAATTGTATTTTATATTTATAATCATGGTGCAACATTAGCCAATATATAATCAGATATCTTCTGACACACTCAAAATGTTCAGGAATTGTTTGCTCATGTATTTAGGTACAGACTGTGCTAAATGAGTCAGATCTCTTTGAAACAGCCTCTGGTTTATCTCCTGGTGAGATAAAGTACCAGCAGCAGCAGCATTATGCTGGTCTTAACCTCTAGAGTGTAGTGTAGCATCAGTGGAGAAGTGGATCTTCTTTTATCAGCAGACGGAATTATCATTTCTTTATCTGATATATTACTAAAAATCTGCACAAACCCCATCACAGGATTTCAGTGAATATTTCCCCCTGGATACACTTTGTCATGTCTATAAATCACAGTCTCGTATCTCCAGGTTCAAGATCAGTGTCTCATTTGTTCAGGAAAGTCTGTTAATCAGATTCGATATGAGCGATGTGTGCAGCAGGTCGGAGCAGTTATTTGTGAGAGCGAACAAATGAGGCGTAATGCTCGCACACTGTTCTCCTCTTCTAAACAGTTTGAGCTACTTTTTTTATAAATGAACTGCCCGTCATCTCTTCAGCTGCCTCATTTTAAAAAATAAATAAAACTCAGTTGGTAGAGCAGCCGCCCCATGTACAAAGGCTCAGTCTTTTGAATCTGACCCGCGGCCCTTTGCTGCATGTCATTCCCCCTATCTCTCTCCACATTTCTGTCACTCTTCAGCTGCATCTATACAATAAAGCTTGAAAAAGGCCAAAAAATATCTTTAAATAAATAAAATAAAACTTGTACAGGTTCATTGTGGATCACAGAGAAAAAATGTTGAGGATCTTCAGACTGGACCGGAATCAAATCAAACACTGCTGTTATTTGTCAATTGTCATAGTGGTTTACATTTCAAAACGCAGTGATTTGAAATTGATTGACTGCGAGTTCTCCCTGCTACAGACCAATACATAGTTGGACCATTATTAAACAGCAGACAGCCCACAGCTCAATAACTCAGCCAGGACTGCTCCCCTCAGCAGATGGGGCTGACTCCCACCCACCCCCACCTTCCAAATGAATAATTGATTACGTACATGGACCTTATGCCAGGTCATGATTGCTTAAGCATGCTCAAAGCTCTTGGTAGATTCCTGGAGATCTGGCGCAGGGCCCGCGTGCCCTGATGTCACCAGTTCAGATCGCACTAAAAGCAAACATAACATGTCCGCTCTCAGATTTCAATATTCTCTGAGGTTGGATATCAGTACTGTTGGGTGAAAACCAAAACTAAAGCCTTGTTTATAGCTTGATGACCAGCTGTTCTGATAGACAGAGGGCTTCATTAGACCAACATTTGAATAACAACCAGATATAACAGAAAAAAAACTCATAATTTAATCACTCATTAACCCATAAAACACTGTCATATGTCATAAGATTGTTTTATTTATACAGTAAATAATAAACGGGAAAAAAAACACCAACCTTATGTGTGAAATCAGTACTAATATCCTTTTACTGTGATATTATAAAAACTGTAAATTATTATTACAACAAAATTCTGGAAACCACAGCTGCCATTTTTTCCCTGTAAAAACATTTTTTTGGTTGGTAAAATAAAAAGTAAAATGTTAGTGGGGCAATAATCAAGTGTTTTTGTTATCTCAACACTGTCAATGTCATTGTAGCAGGGTTTTTTTGTTGGTTACATCACACAAGGTATTTGGTCTCATTAGTTGGGGCCATTTCATTGAGTTTCTTGATATTCAGGAATTAAATTTAAATATAAATTGTGTCACATGTTGTAGAATAATTTGTATCCACACATATATTACAGCTAATATTACTTACTGTTCCAACAGCTCAGTGTCTCGCCCTCAGATTTACTCTTGTCCAGCTGCCTTTGACTTGGTCACTCTCACATTTCTTTTTTGTACCTTTTCCCCGTTAACGTCTTCTTCCGTTTCTTTACCCTTAGCTATGTCCGTAAAACATGATCCAGTTTCACCAAATCAATGAAATTGCTGGCGGTGTGTGCCTCAAAGCGCTGCACACTTCTCCTAGGTGATTGTACCTAGAGGACAAAGTGCAAGAATAGAAGTTACACAGACTATTCGTCTGATTATACATCAGTATAGCAGGAAATTTAATAGTTAATGTTGTTATAGTACAAAGGAGCACTAATGGTAAGTTTGGCATTTAGCTCAACCCTCCTCAGTCTGACACAAAAAGTTAACCCCAAATTCCACGGGGCACAGATGCACCGCATTGCGTGTGGCCATTATCATATTTGCACATTTAGTGGCACATAAACCAAGGACGGTGACCAAATCTGAGCAAGTAAAAAAAGTCGGGCGGGCTAAACGGTTCTGAAAACTCTTCCTGTGACGTCTGAAGTCAGACAGACCAAAACATGGACTGTATAAATGGAGGAGCGTAAGGTGACATTCTGAACACTGTTTATCCATTAAATCTGTGACTGTGTATTACAGAAAAGTGAACATTTCTTAGAAGGCAAATCAAAAGATTGTTACTGAACTTTTAAATCAAATGAATTTTTATCTGTTGAGTCTACAGGTTTTTTGTGCTCCTAATTAAAACAAGTTTTCACATTCTGGGTAAAATCCAGATGCTGATGAAACGTACTCTTCTCCTGCCCTCACATCTGTCTCTATTGCTTTAAGTTTCCTGTTTTCTGCAGAATGAACTGACCTTGACAAAGAGTTTTGTCCAGCAAAAGATGAACAAATGGTGGAGCATCTGGACGGGAAGAGAAAGTGGGCGCTTAAGGTACCGCTTTGTGTGTGTGTGTGTGTGTGTGTGTGTGTGTGTGTGTGTGTGTGGGCTTCTAGGTTTGATCATTCCCCCACAGAGCCTGGTCTCAGGTGTGTTGAGAAGTCCTAAAGATTCAACAGGTATGTGGAAGAGACAATTAAACTCATACACATGGGACTCTCTCTGTCAGTCATAACAATAAAGGCTATTGTGGCATTTGGCTGGCTGTTGGAGGAGATAGCATTCTCTGACAGAACATTTTGAAAAGAAGCTTAAACATCTCAACTATCAAAATGGGTTTATAGCCTCGGCATGTGCATGTGTTAGAGTGTGTGTGTGTGTGTGTCTGGACGGTGTGGGGAGGTATTCATAGTCAAGGCTTTGAGATGGTAAAGACGTGAGTGAGCGATAATTGATCCCTAAAGGGCTGCATTGTGCCAGTCAGTGTGTATTGTATGTAATTGTAAAGTAAAGTAATTGTATATTGTTGCTCCGTCCTCTGAATAAAACTAAGTGAAATCTTCTATTGTTTAATTTGCATTCATGTTTAGAATAAGCACACACTTGATTTATTACCCTCCCTTCCAGCACATTTGAAAAGGTAAATATCTGTGTGAGGTGTAGCTACACAATGTGTGACCACTTTGTCTCAGGGAATAAACTGTTACTTTAAATTATTTCAACTATATCACTTTGTACTGGTCAGTTTCTTTCTGTGCTATTATTTGCAGGTCTCCAACTGACATTGTCAGCACCTTCCAAAATCTTATCTCGTCTACTTGGAAGCAGAGGAAACAAGTTTACATGTTTTGTTTTGTTTTTTACCATCATTTAAAAGCTCAAATAAATCCACTGCATACAACTAATGGCAACTTTCAGCTGCTAAGAGGCAGACATTTGCACACTGGTCTTTCAAATCAAATAAATAAAATTTTATTTGTATAACCCAAATTCACAAAACACATTTTGCCTCTGAGGGGGCAAAATCTGTACAGGGAGTGACACCCTCTGTCCTTAGGCCCTCGGTTCGAGTGAGGAAAAACTTGCCCACAAAAAACTTTTGACAGGGAAAAAAGGTGGAAGAAACCTCAGGAAGAGCCACAGAGGAGGGATCCTCTCCAGTGCGGACAGACAACACAAACATACTGTACAATTAGAATGAATGATAAAATGATTACAGTGGCAGTGGAACCTGTGATAGAGAGAGTGAGAGAGACACAGATGCACAGCAGCAGCAGCAAATCATTAATTAACTATAAACTAACTATAAACTGTAATGGTGATGTGGTAGCAACAATGACAGTAATAATATATGTAGTGGACGCCATGCAGGACTACAGCAGTAGCCACGATCCACGAGAACCTGCTGGACAAGAGAGCACAGAAACTCCAGGGAAGAAGTTTAGTTATTAACATGCATTAACATGCATTAACATGTTTACAGTACAGGTGGTCAGAGAGACACACAGACAGAAAGAGAGAAGGCACAACCCAGAGAGAGAGGGGTTACTTATGCTGCCAGTCCTATGGCAGCATAACTAGGGGCTGTCCTGCGCCAGCCCCAACTATAAGCTCTATCAAAAAGGAAAGTCTTAAGTCTACTCTTAGTGTTGACCGTGTCTGCCTCCCGAACCCAAAATAGTAGTTTGTTCCACAGAAGAGGAGTTTGATAGATGAAAGCTCTGGCTCCCAATCTACTTTTGGAGACTATAGGAACCACAAGGAACCCATCGTCCTGAGAGCGCAGTGTTCTAGAGGGGTAGTAAGGTATTATGGGCTCTTTTATATATGATGGTGCCTGACCATGAAGAGCTTTGTAAGTAAGGAAGATAATTTTAAACTCTATTCTAGATTTAACAGGTAGCCAATACAAGGAAGCCAAAATGGGAGAGATGTGATCTCTGATCTTGGTTCCTGTCAGAACACGTGCAGCAGCATTCTCATCGAATTGCTGCAAAGTCCTAAGAGACTTATTAGAGCAGCCGATAACAAAGAGTTACAATAGTCCAGCCTAGAAGTAACAAACCGTGGATAGTTTGTCTGCATCCGCTGGAGACACGATGCGTCTGATTTAGATTTTTGATTGGAAAATGCAGTCCTGAAATTTGTTTTATGTGGCATTAAAGAACAAATCCTGATCAAAACAACTCCAAGATTTTTTACTGGAGCTGGAGGCCAGGTGATCCCGTCTAAAGTAACTAAGTCCTAGAGTTCGGATTTCTGTGGTGTTTGGGTCCAATTACAAGAACTCAGTTTTGTCTTAATTTACCACAGAAATGGTCCTAGTACAGAATCTTTAGGAAACTCGGTGAAAAACTTATTTTGATGTTCCAGTCTCTGTAAAAGAATCTGATCTGTAAAAGAAGAATTTCCGGCACTAAGATCTAACAGGACAAGTACAGAGATGATCCTTTGTCTGATGCCATTAGGAGGTCATTGTATTTTAACAATGCAGTCTCTGTGCTATGATGCACTCTAAATCCTGACTGAAAATCCTCAATAAACTGTTCTTATGGAGAAAGTCACACAGCTGATTAGCTACAGCTTTCTCAAGTATCTAGAGAGAAAGGGAAGGTTTGATATCAGTCCGTAATTAGCAAAGCTCTGGGTCTAGATGGGCTTTTAAGAAGAGTTTAATTACGCTACCTTAAAGGGACTGTAGTACATATCCTGATAATAAGACAGATGAATCGTATTCAATAAAGAATGACTAACTACAGGTAAAACACCTGGAGCAGCCTGGTTGGGATGGGGTCTAAGAGACAGGAGACGGCTTCGTGCAGAAATGATTAAAGTTATTTGATGAAGGTCGATGGGAGAAAAAGAGTCTAAATACATATCAGGTTTTACAGCTGTTTCCAAACTTGCTGTATCAGAATGCAGATCAGTGCTGTTGAGGGCAAGAGGTGATGGATTCGTCTCTAATAGTTATAATTTTATCATTAAAGAAGCTCATGAAGTCACTGATCTTAGACCTAAAGGAATAGATGGTTCAGTAGAGCTGTGATTCTTTGTTAGCTGGCTACAGTTAAACCTGGGGTTGTTCTTATTTTCCTCTATAATGAAGAGTAACAGGCTGCTCTGGCATACGGAGAGCCTTCCGGTAGATTATCTTGCCAGACTAAGCGAGATTCTTCCAGTTAGTGACACGCCATTTGTGTTCAGATTTACGTGTCTCTTGCTTTAATTGTACGACGCCTGGTATACCATGGTGCTAACCTCCTCTTTAATTATCTTCTTTTTCAGAGGTGCAATAGAGTCTAGAGTTGTTCGTAATGAGCCTGTAGCACTATCAACAAGTTGATCTGTTTCTAAAGGAAGCAGACAAGTCCTTTGCTACATTGAGACATGGCATTGAATTCAATACTGAAGGAATCACTTCCTTAAATCTGGCTACAGCACATCAGATAAACATCTGCTGTAGAAGTTTCTGCCAAAAGTCAGTGATATGAATAATTTGAAACCACTGGGACAAGTCAACAGACCCGTAATGACAGAAATGGCATCCGTGATGCAAACTGGACAAAAAATACTTTTTACTTTTTACAAAAGATAGGCTGTTTTTTTCTAGTGTCACAACCTACTAATGAAATTCACAATCGATCTTGATCTATTGGTCCATTAATTTTGGAAAGATAGTGGAGGGCTAAACCAGAAGCGGTCGTGCTTGGCTAGTCTGGTGCTTTTAGCAAGCACACAAAATCAGAAGATCCAAGAAATTTACCCTGCAGCTTCCATAAGAATCAACAGAGCCCTCCTGTATGCTGCATCCTTATACATCCATGATCTTAACCCTTTGCCACAACGTAACATGAGCATTGTCGACCAATGCTAATGGGGAAGGTGTAAAAGTGCCTTTAAAATCTCCACTAAAGTCTCACTATGTAATTTCTCTAATAAAACTCAGCTGCATACCACAGACAATGTGAACATGGCTGCTAGTGTATTGAAAAAGCACTTCCCTTTGCTTTTCTCGAGGCTGTATGAAATAACCACCTCCAAATGTCAGCCTGGTCTTTTCAAGCCGTCCACCCAGTGACAGAGATTCCCTAACACATCAAACGGTTGCCTACATATGAGATGAGACTGTCTGTCCCTGCAGAGGAGAGAGCCGGTTGTCTGTTATCAGTATATGAGGTTCAATAGCCGCCAGAGGCAGAGCTGACAGGGTTGTGGTGTGTGTGTGTGTGTGTGGTGTGTGTGTGTGTTGTGTGTGTGTGTGTTTTGTGTGGGATGCAGTGAGGGAGCATACGTTCTCCGCCTGTTTGAAAGTGAGGACTTTGTGTGTGTTAAACACAAACAAGAGTCAGAGCAAGTCACTGGGAAAGAAATTGAGTTGTAGGTTTGTGTGTGGTGTGTGTGGTGTGTGTGGGGGTGTGTGTGTTGTGTGTGTGTGTTGTGTGTGGGTGTGTGACGGGCAGACAGCTTGACAAGCTCATCTGTGGCAGTCGCCCTCCTGGTGTGATCAATGATGCCCAAACGGGCGCTGCCAATCATCCCACATACTGACGGGACCACACATCTACCCACCAAGCCAGGCCAAACCACACACACACACACACACAAACAACACACACACAACACACACACATGTATGCACAAACACCTGGAACCAGTCACTGGAGTGTCTATGTGCAAACACTGGAATAGACGCACATATACAGCATCATGTGATGCTGCATGCTCGTTTCCATCTCTCCGGTTGCTGTCACACACACACACACAAACCACACACACACACACCTAGGGGCAGGTGTCACTCACACGGAAAGACAGGGGTGGGAGACCCTCCATCTGCACACACACACAACACAAACACAACAGAAAAACTGTCTCACCCCCTTCTTAATTCCATGAGCTCTTTCCAACCACTGACCAATAAGCTTTCCTCTGACAGCCAGGTTATCCCCTTGTTAAGACTGCTTTCTTGAAGCTGTGTACACAACTTGAATAATTACAGAACCACAGTGACATCTTCAAGTCATAAGGGTGCACCAGCAGGGTGGCAGCAATAACAAAAGATTGAAATTCTAGAGGCACAAATATTTTTACAGGGAATTCTGCAGCAGGGAGAGGACGTAACCGGGAACATCTCCAAGGAAGGCTCTACTCCAGGCTCACTCCAGATGTCCGAGCTCCTAACCCTATCTTTAAGGCTGAGCCTGGCCACCCAAGGAAGCTATTTCGCCCACTTGTATCACATGAAACCAGCTCACAAAGCGCTCGCCATCAACTAAAAGTCAGTCCCAGATTTACTCTTGTCAGACTCTCTTAACTTCCTCAGTCAATGTCGCCTTCTGTTTTTTCCCTGCATTATGTCCACAGAGCCGTTGAGTCCAGTTACACTGCTTACCTGCCCAGCTCCAGTTCTGGCACGACACCGGCTCCGTCCTGTCAGCATTTGCCTGCACCCCGGGCCTGAAAACCTCCTGGTTGTCCAAAACTCCTGTAGTACAAACACTAACATTCTTACTGATCTGAGCTCATAGTCCAGGCAGCCCAGCTAATAAGCTTAACTAACAGTTGCTCAGTCTATAGAGACTTGGCTTGGAGCGGGGGGGTGGGCAGTTCAAGTCCAGTATGGTAGCTGAAGTGGTGCCAGTTCACCTCCTGGGCACTGCTGAGTGCCCTTGAGCCCCCAACCCCAACTGCTTGCAGGGTGCTGCTCTCACTCGACCATTTCTCCCACATTGCATGTCTATGAGCCCTTGAAAGTGTGTTCAGGGTTAAAATGCATGTAATAAACTGGGCGAAAAAATAATTTCCCCCTTGAGAATTCCCTTGGAGGATTAATAAAGTAGAAAAAAATAACAATTAGCTAACAGCAGCATTTGCACCAAAATCAGTGAAATAGTAGAAATATTAATAGTTGTTGGTATGTGACTCAGTGCCATGATTACAAAACTAATCATATTCAGGGCTGCAAGTAATAATTATTTGAATTGTCAGTTGATTATTTTTAGATTTAATTAGTGTATTCTCTTTAGACTATAAAAAATTCAATCTACAATGAAATACAACAAAAAGTTGAAACCAACTCATTTTCGATGAGTTGTGAGATTGATTTTATAAGATTGTACAAGTGTAGTTTAAACTATTTGTAAGCAAAGAAAAGATAGCACAGGAAGACTTGCTGTATATATTACATCAATGAAATTAGATATTTAGGTAGATATTTCAGGTAAAGAAGTAAACATGTTTGATTAATTAACTTCTTGTCCAGTGGACATTTGCTAAACAGAATAATTTTAATAAAGGGGGTCACATGAGTAGTAGGGGTTTCTTTGGACCCAGAAAATGTGGCTTCATATTGATCAGGATTCTGTTTGTAACCTGATCAAAGCCAGAGTCTCTGCAGAGATTAATAAGCCACAACATTCGATTTTGTGTCAACTGTGAACCTAGAGCAACTAACAAGCTTCTGGATCACTGATATGCTGCGGATCCAAGGATAACATTCATATACTGTTAACAAAAGGGGAAAAAAAATCCAAACTGAAGAATAAAATGAAACGTGACCAGATAAAGCCTGAAACAATTAAGAGAAATCAGAACCTGGCCCAAACCTGCCTGGCCCAATCACATTGGGCTGAGAATCAAAGGAATACAGAAGCATGAAACAGATAGAAACAGACAACGGCCCTGACCAATTTTTCCAAACAAACTTTTCCAAAATGCTTGTTGTCCATCCACACATCATCCGTTTTTCACAATCGCTGAGCTCTGTAGGAAATGTAAAAAGTTGTGTGAAGCTTTGAACTCTTGAGCTCTTCGTCTTGACTTCTTTATTACATTTACTAGTAGAGGCAATGTTTAGAAAGTTAAGGGGCAAGGGATAACTTCCCCCAATTTTCAAAAGAGGAAAACTTCACAGTCAAGGATTAAACAGTCATAACAACAACACATGGACAAGACATAACAGCTAGTTAATATTACTTACTAGTCCAACAGCAAGAAGCCCAGCTCGGCGTCTGTCTTTTAGCCTCTTATTTCATGAAGCCCTTACCAACGGCTAAAAGGCAGCCTCTTACTCAGTCATTTGCCCTGTTTTCTCTTAGCTTCCTGTCAACATTCCCTTCGGTCCACCTCTCGTTTCGGCATGACACCGACTCCACTCTTGTCATCATTTGCCCGTACCTGATCTCACAGTCCGGGCTGCCCAGCTATCATTAGCTAACAGCAGCTATAGTTTACAGCAGTTCACTTGAGAGTTGATGTGCAGCAGCCGGAGGACATCAGACAGGAAACCAGAAAACATTTTCTCCACAAAATATGATCCAGATTGTAGCATGTGAAGGTGCCGTAAAGCATAAC
>NC_040028.1:6265535-6373035 GCF_000972845.2 Larimichthys crocea
TCAACACAAACATATTGTACAATTACAATAAATGATAAAATGACAATTAATTACAATGAACGATAAAATGATTACAGTAGCAGTGGAACCTGTGACAGAGACAGAGAGACACAGATGCACAGCAGCAGCAAATCATAAACTAACTATAAACTGTAATGGAGCAATGGTATGGTAGCAATAATGGCAGTAATAATATATGTAGTGGACGTCACACAGGACCACAGCGGTAGCCACGATCCATGAGAACCTGCTGGACAGGAGAGCAAAGAAAGTTAAGAAGTTTAGTCAGTAACATGCATTAATGAGACATGTACGTTTACAGGTGGGGAGAGAGACACAGAGACAGAAAGAGAGAAGGCACAACCCAGAGAGAGAGGGGTTACTTATGCTGCCAGTCCTATGGCAGCATAACTAGGGGATGTCCTGAGCCAGCCCTAACTATAAGCTCTATCAAAAAGGAAAGTCTTAAGTCTACTCTTAGTGTTGGCTGTGTCTGCCTCCGGAACCCAAAATAGTAGTTTGTTCCACAGAAGAGGAGTTTGATAGATGAAAGCTCTGGCTCCAATCTACTTTTGGAGACTATAGGAACCACAAGGAACCCAGCGTCCTGAGAGCGCAGTGTTCTAGAGGGGTAGTAAGGTATTATGAGCTCTTTTAGATATGATGGTGCCTGACCATGAAGAGCTTTGTATGTAGGGAGGATTATTTTAAATTCTATTCTAGATTTAACAGGTAGCCAATACAAAAAAGCCAAAATGGGAGAGATGTGATCTCTGATCTTGGTTTCTGTCAGAACACGTGCAGCAGCATTCTGAATTAACTGCAAAGTCCTAAGAGACTTATTAGAGCAGCCTGATAACAAAGAGTTACAATAGTCCAGCCTAGAAGTAACAAATGTGTGGACTAGTTTTTCTGCATCCGCTTGAGACACGATGAGTCTGATTTTGGCGATGTTACATAAGTGGAAGAATGCAGTCCTTGAAATTTGTTTTATGTGGACGTTAAAGGACAAATCCTGATCAAAAACAACTCCAAGATTCTTTACAGTGGAGCTGGAGGCCAGGGTGATCCCATCTAAAATAACTAAGTCTCTAGAAAGGGAGTTTCTGAGGTGTTTGGGAGAACTTCAGTTTTGTCTGAATTTAACATCAGAAAATGGTCCTAGTACAGAATCTTTAGGAACTCGGTGAAAAACTGATGCCATTTTGATGTTCCAGTCTCTGTAAAAGAATCTGATCTGTAAAAGAAGAATTTCCGGCACTAAGATCTAACAGGACAAGTACAGAGATGAATCCTTTGTCTGATGCCATTAGGAGGTCATTTGTAACTTTGACTAATGCGGTCTCTGTGCTATGATGCACTCTAAATCCTGACTGAAAATCCTCAAATAAACTGTTCTTATGGAGAAAGTCACACAGCTGATTAGCTACAGCAAGTATCTTAGAGAGAAAGGGAAGGTTTGATATCAGTCTGTAATTAGCAAAGACCTCTGGGTCTAGAGTGGGCTTTTTAAGAAGAGGTTTAATTACAGCTACTTTAAAGGACTGTGGTACATATCCTGATAATAAAGACCGATGAATCGTATTCAATAAAGAATGACTAACTACAGGTAAAACAACCTGGAGCAGCCTGGTTGGGATTGAGTCTAAGAGACAGGTTGAGGGCTTAGCTGCAGAAATGATTAAAGTTATTTGATGAAGGTCGATGGGAGAAAAACAGTCTAAATACATAACAGGTTTTACAGCTGTTTCCGAACTTACTGTATCAGAATGCAGATCAATGCCTGTTGAGGGCAAGAGGTGATGGATTTTGTCTCTAATAGTTATAATTATCATTAAAGAAGCTCATGAAGTCATTGCTACTTAGACCTAAAGCAATAGATGGTTCAGTAGAGCTGTGGTTCTCTGTTAGCCTGGCTACAGTTAAACCTGGGGTTGTTCTTATTTTCCATGTAGCAAACAAGTCCTCTGCTACATTGAGACATGGCATTGAATTCAATACTGAAGGAATCACTTCCTTAAATCTAGCTACAGCACTATCAGATAAACATCTGCTGTAGAAGTTTCTGCCAAAAGGCTTATAGTTCAGTGATATGAATAATTTGAAACCACTGTGACATAGTCAACAGACCCCGTAATGACAGAAATGGCATCCGTCACATGATGCAAACTGGACAAAAAATACTTTTTACTTTTTACAAAAGATATGGCTGTTTTATTTCTAGTGTCACAACCCTTACTAACGAAATTCACAATCAGATCTTGATCCATTTGGTCCATTAATATTTGGAAAGATAGTGGAGGGCTAAACCAGAAGTTGGTCGTGCTTGGCTAGTCTTTGGTGCACTTGATCTAAGCACCACAAGATCCAAGACATGTGTACCCTGCAGCTTCCATAAGAATCAACAGAGCCCTGCCTGTAATGCTGCATCCTTATACATCCATGATCTTAACCCTTTGCCACAACATAACATGAACATTGTTGACCAATTCTAATGGGGAAGGTGTAAAAGTGCCTTTAAAATCTCCACTAAAGTCTCACTAATGTAATTTCTCCACTAAAACTCAGCTGCATACCACAGACAATGTGAACATGGCTGCTAGTGTATTGAAAAAGCACTTCCCTTTGCTTTTCTCGAGGGCTGTATTGAAATAACCACCTCCAAATGTCAGCCTGGTCTTTTCAAGCCGTCCACCCAGTGACAGAGATTCCCTAACACATCAAACGGTTGCCTACATATGAATGAGACTGTCTGTCCCTGCAGAGGAGAGAGGGCCGTTGTTTCTGTTATCAGTATATGAGGTTCAATAGCCGGCCAGAGGCAGAGCTGACAGGGTGTGTGTGTGTGTGTGTGTGTGTGTGTGTGTGTGTGTGTGTGTGTGTGTGTGGATGCAGTGAGGGAGCATACGTTCTCCGCCTGTTTGAAAGTGAAGAGACTTTGTGTGTGTTAAACACAAACAAGAGTCAGAGCAAGTCACTGGGAAAGAAATTGAGTTGTAGGTTTGTGTGTGTGTGTGTGTGTGTGTGTGTGTGTGTGTGTGTGTGTGTGTGTGTGTGTGTGTGTGTGGGTGTGTGACGGGCAGACAGCTTGACAGAGCTCATCTGTGGCAGTCGCCCTCCTGTGTGTTATCAATGATGCCCAAACGGGCGCTGCCAATCATCCCACATACTGACGGGACCACACATCTACCCACCAAGCCAGGCCAAACACGCACACACACACACACACACACACACACACACACACACACACACAAACACCCACACACACATATGCACAAACACCTGGAACCAAGTCTACTGGAGTGTCTATGTGCAAACACTGAAATACATGCACATATACAGCAGGTCATGTGATGCTGCATGCTCGTTTCCATCTCTCTTGGTTGCTGTCACACACACACACACACACACACACACACACTAGGGGCAGGTGTCACTCACATGGAAAAACAGAGGTGGGAGACCCCTCCATCTGCACACACACACACAAACACAACAGAAAAACTGTCTCACACCCCCTTCTATAATTCTCATGAGCTCTTCCTCAACCACTGACCAATAAGCTTTCACTCTGACAGCCAGGTTATCCCCTTGTTAAGACTGCTTTCTTGAAGCTGTGTACACAACTTGAATAATTACAGAACCACAGTGACATCTTCATGTCATAAGGGTGCACCAGCAGGGTGGCAGCAATAACAAAAGATTTGAAATTCTAGAGGCACAAATATTTTTACAGGGAATTCTGCAGCAGGGAGAGGACGTACCGGGAACATCTCCAAGGAAGGCTCTACTCCAGGCTCACTCCAGATGTCCGAGCTCCTAACCCTATCTCTAAGGCTGAGCCTGGCCACCCAAGGAAGCTAATTTCGCCCACTTGTATCTACATGAATCCAGCTCACAAAGTGCTCGCCATCAACTAAAAGTCAGTCCCAGATTTACCCTTGTCAGACTCTCTTAACTTCCTCAGTCTATGTCGCCTTCTGTTTTTTCCCTGCCATTATGTCCACAGAGCCTGTTGAGTCCAGTTACACTGCTTACCTGCCCAGCTCCAGTTCTGGCACGACACCGGCTCCGTTCCTTGTCAGCATTTGCCTGCACCCCCCGGGCCTGAAAACCTCCTGGTTATCCAAAACTCCTGTAGTACAAACACTAACATTCTTACTGATCTGAGCTCATAGTCCAGGCAGCCCAGCTAATAAGCTTAACTAACAGTTGCTCAGTCTATAGAGACTTGGCTTGGGAGCCGGGGGGTGGGCAGTTCAAGTCCAGTATGGTAGCTGAAGTGGTGCCAGTTCACCTCCTGGGCACTGCCGAGGTGCCCTTGAGCCCCCCACCCCCAACTGGTTGCAGGGTGCTGCTCTCACTCGACCATTTCTCTCCACATTGCATGTCTATGAGCCCTTGAAAGTGTGTTCAGGGTTAAAATGCATGTAAATAAACTGGGTGAAAAAAATATTTCCCCCTTGAGAATTCCCTTGAGGGATTAATAAAGTAGAAAAAATAAATAACTTTAGCTAACAGCAGCATTTGCACCAAAATCAGTGAAATAGTAGAAATATTAATAGTTGTTTGTATGTGACTCAGTGCCATGATTACAATAACTAATCATATTCAGGGCTGCAAGTAATAATTATTTGAATTGTCAGTTGATTATTTTTATGATTTAATTAGTGTATTCTCTTTTATGACTATAAAAAATTCAATCTACAATGAAATACAACAAAAAGTTGAAACCAACTCATTTTCTTTTTCTTTCGATGAGTTGTGATTGATTGATTTGATAAGATTGTACAAGTTTAGTTTAAACTATTTGTAAGCAAAAAAAGATAGCACAGGGAAGACTTGCTGTATATATTACATTAATGAAATTAGATAGTTTAGGTAGATATTTCAGGTAAAGAAGTAAAACATGTTTGATTATAATTAACTTCTTGTCCAGTGGACATTTGCTAAACAGAATAATTTTTAATAAAGGGGGTCACATGAGTAGTAGGGGTTTCTTTGGACCCAGAAAATGTGGCTTCATATTGATCAGGTTTCTGTTTGTAACCTGATCAAAGCCCGAGTCTCTGCAGAGATTAATAAGCCACAACATTCTGATTTTGTGTCAACTGTGTAACCTAGAGCAAGCTAACAAGCTTCTGGAGTATCACTGATTATGTTGGCGGGATCCAGAGGATAACATTCATATACTGTTAACAAAAGGGAGAAAAAAAATCCAAACTGAAGAATAAAATGAAACGTGACCAGATAAAGCCTGAAACAATTAAGAGAAATCAGAACCTGGCCCAAACCTGCCTGGCCCAATCACATTTGGGCTGAGAATCAAAGGATACAAGGAAGCATAGAAACAGATAGAAACAGACAACGGCCCTGACCAATTTTTCCAAACAAACTTTTTCCAAAATGCTTGTTGTCCATCCACACATCATCCGGGTTTTTCACAATCGCTGAGCTCTGTAGGAAATGTAAAAAGTTGTGTGAAGCTTTTGAACTCTTGAGCTCTTCTGTCTTGACTTCTTTATTACATTTACTGGTAGAGGCAATGTTTAGAGAAGTTAAAGGGGCAAGGGATAACTTCCCCCCAATGTTCAAAAGACGAAAACTTCACAGTTCAAGGGATTAAACGGTCATAATCAACAACACATGACAAGACATAACAGCTAGTTAATATTACTTACTAGTCCAACAGCAAGAAGCTGTTGGCTTCCTCCTTAGCTTCCTGTCAACATTCCCTTCGGTCCACCTCCGGTTCTGGCATGACACCGACTCCACTCCTTGTCATCATTTGCCCGTACCTGATCTCACAGTCCGGGCTGCCCAGCTATCATTAGCTAACAGCAGCTATAGTTTACAGCAGTTCACTTGAGAGTTGATGTGCAGCAGCCGGAGGACATCAGACAGGAAACCAGAAAACATTTTCTCCACAAAATATGATCCAGATTGGTAGCATGTGACTTAGTGCCGTAAAGCATAACAGACATGGGTGATTGTATCCGGAGCATAAAGTTACACAGTGCAAGAACAGGCGTACGGGATGTAGAGTGGGAATGCCAGAGACAACGTTGACCTGATTACACATAAATGTAGGATTTTAATTATAATTATTTTATGGTAGAAAAGTTACGCAATGTTGCTTCAACACTGGGGTTTCCAGCTTGTTAACTGCTACGTTACAAGACTCAGAACCATGAATGAAATATAGAAATGAGATAAAACACTCAGGTGACAGAAAAAAACAGTCACAAAGATGATTAAAAGTGATTCAATTCAATTCAAAGTGAAATACAAAGAATATAATCACACAACTAGAACACAAGAAGCTTTAGAACAACTAAAAATCATTTCCAAATATTAAAAGTAAGCCTCAAAATATTTTGAGTTACAGTATATATTTGATAAAAGAGTGAGGGTACTGTTTGTTTTTTTCCTGTCAGATGATGAACAAAGTATTCTGAGAATATGCTGCACATAAAAGGCATTTTATTGATCCTTATTGCTTGTCACACTATTGTAACCTCAGGAGGACTTTTGTCAGGATCCTGTAGGACTGATGACGGGCTATAGACAGGTTTTAATATAATGTGAATCTGCTCCAGCAAAGCGTGCCGCCATGAACCCCCAATTTCTGATTGAATTTTCATCAGCTGCACTTGGGAACGATATGATTTGTGATATTTACACTTATTTAAGGCTCTGTCGAGTGGAATAATAGTGTGCGTTTAAATATTTATACCAGTTTGTTGGCATTTAGTAATCCCTTTTTATTTTATGAATGTGCTCACCCACTGTGTCCATTGTGATGCTTTTGTATTGTGTCCTTATTCTTTGTATTGTTCAGCTATCTATTTGCCAGCGCTTCTTCCAAATCCGTGCGGGTCCCTTGTGGCTTCGCCGTATCCTGATCTGCCACAAACACATCTGTCACACCAAACATCGTTTCCATAACAACCATTATTGAGACGGGCAACTGCAGTCTGTGCCGAGTGTCAATTAACTTGAAAGGGAAAAATGCACGAGCCTATGGACACACATACTGTCCAAGCAAATGTCACACACACAAACACACTTATAAATATTTCTATGAGAGCATGGGTCACATTTGTTCAGCTAAAGATGTTATTATTCCACCGATTAAAACGGAAAACAGTCATTACTTAGTATCCTGTCGTTTTCATCACTTTGTTTCTTCATCTCGATAGCTCTCTCTCTCTCTCACACACACATACAGACTGATAGCAGTGCATCACTTTCTGGTTGGAGTGTCAAGCTGCCTTATTCAAGTTAATTAGCAGCGTGTACTTCTGTCAGTCTGCAGGCCTAAATACAGAAGGGTCTTTCTCTGAGAATGTGCCATAGAGACACCATCTGCTGATACAACAGCAAAATATTTTATTAATATATTTTTTTATCTTAAAAAAACAGCACTGATATGGAAACAGGGTTTGAGGGTTCATCATGCAGCTCATTAAAAGACATTCAAGCGTTTGTTCACAGAAACAGTGATCAGTGGTTCAGATAGACAGACGACTCTTGCAGGTGTGTACGCTCATTCAAGTTTTTGTAACTGTAAACTGTAGAACTCTTGATGATGTCCTGAATATTTTCCTCTAAATCCAGATTTCAATTTGTCCAATTCAACCTTAGCTTTTACGTTTGAAAGTAAAAAAAAATTTAAGTTAGTTTCACGTCTCATTTTGTGTACTTCCATACTTAAACCAGCTATTTTGAGATCTTAAGTGCATTCACATTGTCAATTATGGCAGTGTACTGTGAGTACCTGAATCGTGCAACAGTCAAAAAGTTAAATGTGGAGCACTGGACCCTCTGTTGTCGCCATTTTGGCTACGTAGAAGAAGGGGAATGACCACCAAAATTGCCTTGCCACCAAGGAAGGTGCTGGAGTTGCCACAATATACAAATATAAGTTATATGTTTCATATTTATATTTTCGCCGTCAAATGTTGGCGGTGATGCTCTGCACGGTTGCAGTTCATAGTGTGTCCATTGTGAGCATGATAGCATATTGACGTTATAGCATATAGCAGTGATGAGTGATTGATGAGTTGTCTGTGGGTAAAAAACAAATTGTGAGCTTATGAGAGGATCAACGTGTATATTATATACCTTTGTGCCTTAAACTGCACAAACACAAAAGTAATGTGGGGACAATATTCAAGGTGAAAACCTCCTGGTTAGCTTAGATTGTATCATGAGCATGAATGACTTCATGACATCTGTGCAAACTGAAGTCTTTGGATGGAAAATGCATCAACACTGAGCTAACATAACTGGGTCTACTCCTACCTTTTAGAGAAAACCTATGCGGTTGCCATAGGCAGTCACACATCCTCTAAAGCTGTGGCTTCCTGTGGTGTACCACAAGGTTCAATTTTAGGTCCGACTTTATTTTCTATTCATGTTCTCCCCCTAGGTCAGATCTTTCATCGTCTCAATATATCCTTTCACTGCCACATGGACGACACACAGACATACCTCCCACTGAGACCTGATGACCCGGGAAGCCTAGCTGTTGTCTGTGACTGCACGGACGACATTAAATGTTAGATGGCTCAAAACTTTCTGTTACTAAACGATTCCAAAACTGAGGTCTTACTGTTCACCCCACCACATTCCTCCCTCCCTGCAGACAATACCCTTGGTCCACTTTACACTAATATCAAGCCATCTGCCAGAAACCTAGCTATTCTGTTTGATTCCCATCTCACCTTTCAACTGCATGTCAATAAACTTGTCCAGGCATGCTTTTTTCGACTGGGAATCATCTCCAGAGTCAAACCCATGCTCTCACAGTAGTCCGACCTAGAAAAAGTAATCCACACCTTCATTTTTTCAAAACTGGACTGTTGTAATTTACTCCTATCCAGTATCAACAAAAAATCACTCTTACGCCTCCAACTTGTCCGGAACGCAGCAGCTATGCTTCTAACCAGTTTTAACAGACGACATCACATTTCACCATTTTTAGCTTCCCTCCATTGGCTTTCTGTGCGTTTTAGGATTGATTTTAATATTTTACTGATGACTTTTTTTTTAGGTTATTTTTTTGGCCTTTTTATGCCTTTATTGATAGTACAGCTGAAGATAGACAGAAAGCAGCGAGAGGGGGAGTGACACGCAGTAAATGGCCGTCCGATGCGGGATTCGAACCGGGGCCAGCTGCAGCGAGGACTATAGCCTCCACACACGGGGCGGCCGCTTAACCCACTACACTACCGACCGCCCCATTTTACTTATCACTTTTAAAGCCCACAGGGGTCTGGCACCTAAATATATTGCTAGCATGCTAACCCCCTATGAGCCAGCTTGCAGCCTTAGATCTTCCGGTGGGTCACTTCTAGTTGTTCCGGCCTTGAGGCAAAAAACTAAAGATGATCGCGCCTTTTCTGGTTGGTTGATGTACTATGACACATACACAGGTAATTCCTAACTAGAAAAAGCTAACTTGGTGTGGTCTGTTGCTTCATTTCTAAACACTGAAAGCTATCATAACATTGTGTTTAAGAGTTTTCATACCCCCCCTGCTGTTGCTCGCACACCAACTGTTGCTTCTGTAACTATATTTTATTTAATTTCACTAAAAGCTCTACTTCTGAAATTTCCAGTGAAACAGACTGTTTGTGTCATTGTTATTTTTTTTAAACTACTGCAGCTCCACGGTAGCATAATCACAGCTGTGGAATAATTGCAGTTTTAACCAGTTTCGACACTTCATCAATTGCTCACCAATGTCACAACAAAGGATGTATTTTTTTATTTGTGTCGAAGGATTTTGGTGTAAATTCTAGCATGGAAGTCGGAAAGCAAACCAAGTATTAGTGTATGCAAATGCCATAACATAAAATGGAAGGTCGGTCATCTAATCATCTTTGCATGCACAAATTTATATAAACACATCTTTGCAAACGTTTGTAGGCTTTATAGGCTTTAAGGAAAAGGGAGGCAGATGATATTAGATTAGATCCATATAAAGATAAATACAGACGGAGGATGAGTTAGTCTGAATTCGGGTTTATCGTCAGTTCACTGTGTGTGTGTCAGTTCGCAATCAGGAAATAGAAACGTCGTGCTTTGATAGTTCAGCACAAAGAGGAAGTAGATCTGTGGAGTTTGCTTGTTTTTTTGAAGACAGCGTTGGTGTCCTTGTCATGTGTTTGTTTTTGTGTTTGGATGCCCAAGTTAAAAACTCAACACTTTGTTCCTCAAACTAATATGAGCCCACACGAGGCTCAACAGCAATACACATTTTACATTTGCAAATGAGCTTGCCAACACATTGTAGGTCAGGGTTTCAGTTACTTTAATCACCAAGGGCAATACATATAGAGTAGTTTGGAGGTACTGTGAATGAATTTACAGCTTACACAGTATCAAACTGTAGTGACAGAGCACAAAGAGAGTAATTATGGCTGTTGCGGTACTTTCTACCATCGACAGTGATGATGTGGCCCTGGCACAAACAAAAAAACACAGAGTGGACTAGTTTAGCTAGATGCAACTTTTGGAGAAATTCAACCTGACGTCACATTGCAGTGGGCTAAATTAAAATATTGTCTCAGTTGTGTTCTGGCTTGGTTTACTTCACTTACCCAGCTTCTACGTCTTTGTTCTTGTTCCTGAAAGTGTCAAATAAGGTGACAAGCTATGATAGATCTGGACCGACAAGTAGTCTGTCAAGTCCTTTGGCTAAATCACAGCCGAGACTTTATACACTCTGACACAGCGACCATCTTAATAGACAAAGGCATTGTGTAGCATAAATGCTGCAAAATTCTTATAATTAGTTTGATAAATAGTCCATGTACTTCTGCAGTGTTTTTGTCATTTTCACAAATTACCTGAAACACTAAGAGTTTCTTTAGCACCAGGTAGATATGAACATGTGTGCTACATTTTATAGTAATATTTTCTTCTCCACATGACATAAATTCATGATTCATTCATTCAATTCCCAAGTTGAGAGTGTCAACGCTTTTCAAAGCATACAACCCCTGCCAGTCCCAAATATACAAGGACAAAATAAAATGCGCTTGGCCGCTGTTCCCTGGTGGATTAAAGTGCTGACTGTGAATCCCAACATTCCCAGTTCAGGTCCTGCTCTTGCATCTAATTTTCTATCCCGCCACCCCATTTTATTTCTGCTGTCAGCTCTATAAGAAAGAAATAAAAACCATTGACTTGACCTGTAACATTAATTTAATCACAGAAAAGGAACAGGGTACCCTGACCGCTCCAACACCTGCAATTATTTTTGGATGTCACAACAACCCAACCAACCAGACCTCTGATGCATTTCATTAAAACACAATTTTCATTTCAGTTGGTTTGAAAGGACATGATGATGTATTATAATTTCATGTACTGAAGATTTGCGTTGGCCAAAAAATCAGTAAGAAGTGTTTTAAGGTCAGCTGAGTCTCCACCACATCACTAATTTATGTTTTGTGTGTAATGAAGCGTCTTTTATCAGGAGACTGTGCCAGCTGTCAGTTGCAGTAAAGGAAGAAAAAAAAAACAAATGGACAAAAACACAGAGATAAACAAACTTTCTGTTGGATGCAGACATTATCTTTGTGCATGAACCCTGACTGTGATGGGCCAGTCGTAAAAAGGAACGCTAAAATTGTCAAAAGTGAATAATCTTTTTAATTTAGTCGCTGTGCGTGTTATGATGAGGAACACACTGAATAGGGCAGAATCAGTGGCATGAATAAAAATGATTGTCTTATTAAAAAAAAGCCAATGTAAGGCCAATCACTACGTTTCTACAACCCCATACTGCAACACAATGCATCATATTTCAGTGACATTTAAAACTATTACCATTGCATTCACGTACATATATTAGCAAGTTAGAGCAAAGAATCTGATTGATAATGTGCAGAACAACCTCATACAGCAAATGAAATCTTAGAACACTTCTTCCTCTGTGCATAGCCGTGTTTTATTTTTAACATATAAATTAAACATTTCATATCAACCATTAACAACAGGGATTTATGTTGTTCAGCGTCATTATATAGTGAGAAATTTGGTTTCAAATGATTGACTTACCCCTGTCAACCTTGGCAGTATTCCTGCTACATTTTTCTATATCCAGAACAAAATTAACAACAAAATCTCTTTAAACAATAAGTGATCAAAACTGACCATCTCTGACTTATTTATTCTGTATATAGCTTTATTAGAACACTAAATACAATACACTTAAAAAAATAAAATTAAAAGACTGAAATCATGTATCCACATACATACTCGAGGTTGGTCAATGCCACAATAATTCTGTTTTGTGAAATAGACTGCCCATATACTGCGCATATATTCATATTAATACAGAGCAGGTGGGTTGATATTGACACTGATATTAACAAACATTTGGCTGGCACTGAACCATCATGGAAGTTTACGGAGCATTCTCATAGCATTATTTTAACTGTAGGGATGCCACACGTGGGCTGTATAGAATGAGGTTATTGTTTTTAATATTTATATTGAGGTTAACAATAAGTTTGTGTTATTGTTAGCGATAATAGTGGCATGGCTTTATGGAGAGGTCATTCTGTCAGTCGGTGAGTCCACTGTTGGTCTAGGCTGAAATACTATTAGATAGACATTCATAGTCCCCAGTGGATGAACTGTAATGTCTTTGGTGACATTTATCCTCTAGTGCCATCATCAGAACAAAAAATTAACTGGTTAATTGTTTTGGTTTCAGCTCAGCTCATCTGTGCTAAAAATCTATTTCTGCTAAACTAAGATGTTGATCATGGTGACCGTGCTGCCTCCTGAACATCAGCATGTTGGCATTATCATATTAGTTTCAAAGCTATGCTGTGTCTAAGTGCAGCCTCATAGAGCTGCAGACTCTTGTTTTCCTATATGCTTTTTATACGTCTTCTATGTCTAATCTGCTTTATTCTCTATTCAAAGTGGAATAATACAATTTGCTGATCTGTGGTCAGGGTGTATACAAATGTGTTTTTACGAGACTGACATCACATTTGCAATGGTTCACTACATCCTCCTTTTAATTCTTCTTAACTTGCACACACCCATGCCCGCATACACACGTCATCTACCTATTCAGCCAGTGATCTTTGTGAATAATATCAATTCTCCATGGGAAACTAATGAGCGGTGGACATGCCCACCGGCCACAGGGGACACAATCCATTCCTTCACACTGGGCGTCTGTCGGAGGCTGTGTGTGTTGTGTCTCCCTGTCTGAGTGTGTGGAGCTGTTCGCTCAATACTCTGCCATATGGCCACTGTGTCAGACCCCTCCAGGATTTTTTTTTTTTGGAGAGTCACCCTGTGGTCCTGACTCTCTGTGCCCAGACGTGGCCCACTCATGCTGGGCCAAGAGAGAGAGAGACAGTGAGCCCCCCGGATGGAAGAGGGGGAGGGCGGAAATAGAGCGAGGACGGTGTATAAAGGAAATAAAGAGAATGTAACATTTGGAGGGACAAGAAATGGAGAATACAACCCATATTCTCCATTTCTTGAAAGATTTAGAGATTATCTTTGAATCCGAAAGAGAGGGAGGAGATGAGAATGTCAAAAGTGTCAATGGCGGAGATGGAGACGCTGTCAGATGGAGCAAAGAGACAGATTGAGGAAGACACAGAAGAGAGAAAACTATTCAGTTGCAAAAAAGGGGAGAGAGAGGAAGAGGAGGAGGGTAAGATGGTGCAAACAGAGAAGAAAGAGAAATGATGAGAGAAGGGGAAAAAAGGAGTTAAAGAGAGGAAATGGTGTGAGAGAAAGTGAAGAGGCCAGGTGCAGTGGCAGAGCAGATGGAGGGAAGGAAAGAGGGAGGGAGAGAAAGAGTGATGGCGGCGGGGGAAAACAGAGAGAGTAGAGAAGTTAATGTCTCGACTGTTGTGTGATGGGGCGTGTCTGTTTCAATGCCAGGCCGCTTTTCTACACACTCATTTAAAGACTTTTTCCCACTCGTCTCCTCTTTCTCTTTTCAAACTTCTTCTTTCTTTCTCGCTCTTTCTCTTGCAGATTCAATTCACTTCACTGGCATCCCCCCAAAAAAGCTGTTTTTTTACTTTGAAATAATAATTTATAAAACTGAATCAAATCCAAGCTTTTAGGTTGAAAGCATGGTCACCGATATCTGTATTAGCTGTTAATAACTATTACTTGAGGTAGCAGCATGGTAATGTGATAAAAAATTTACATAGATGTGAAGATTGATGTCATTTCTGTCTGGTAAAAACAAGGCTACAACCAGCAGTTGTTAACTTATGCCTAACATACACTGGACAACTTTGAAAAGATTTGGTGAACCTGTATGTGTAAATTGACAAGAAGAAAAACTGCCCTTGTTCGGGCATTTCAATGGCTGTCTGTGTATTTTTCCTTCTCCACTCGACCGTTGTACAAATGGGAAGACACGTCAATGAGACACTCTTGCTCACTTCGCAACTTCCACATCTTTTCTACAGTCCTACAGAACCAAGACTTCATGTTCCTGCACCTCCCTGGGGTTGCTGTTGTCATGATTGACTGAACGTCACTGTTTGCACGAGCTGAGACAAAAAGATTTATCAGAATGAAAAAGACAGACCAAAGACAGCTTGGACTTTGGAGTTTTATGACCACTTTACACTCCCCTGTCATTTTTTACAACACCTAAACTTAACTATTACATTTGTAAAAGACAAAACAAACTGGTGATGATTCCTTTTTATTTTCAATTATTTTTTACAATGGTTATAGTCCTGGACTTTTTCCAGGTTGGGTGCAGTTATTTCCAGGTTTACTCAGAAAATGTATTTCCAAAAATGTGTAAGTATCTGTGCTTGTGTGTATTTGATGTTTTAATCTTTCCATTATCTCAGTGTCTACACACACACACACACACACACACACACACACACACACACATATCTGTCTGACACTGAAGTCCTGAAGACGGTTTGCTGTCACTGAGAGCTTGGTGGAAATAGCATGAACAATCTCTCTTCTTTTCTGCCACAGGGTCAACGGAGCAGCACGGACATAAACATAATAATCCCTTTGAGCACCGTGGGGGGACAGGATGCCCATATATGGAAGCGAGGAGAAAGGGAGGCGGGGCAGACCTTACAGGGCCACGTTGGGGAACTTGACATGGCGGAACGGCTGAATTATATTGGACGGCCTGAGAAACAGTCGAGCATCCAGACGGTTGGAGTGGAGTGACTGTCTGTCTGAGGCTGGTACACACACACACGTACACACAATCTGCTTGTCTGTCTCCTTTTCCTCTTCCCATTTCCCCCTCTCCACGCCTCTGTCCTTCATGCCTTTTCTCTCCATAACACTTATTTTTTTTCGAACCCATCTGTCATCCACGGCAACTTTTACTTCCTTTATTCTTTCTTTATTTGTGACTTCTCTTCACTCCTCCAGTCCTCCCACTGTTTCCACCTCCATGTCCCACACCTGTTAGCTTTCTGTGTGGCGTCCAACATTTTCCACCAGTATCGGCTAAACACTGAATGATCAAATTTCTCCTCCAGAAAAAAAAGAAGAAAAACTTGCCTCCCTTATAGTGCATAAAACTAGTCTCTAGTGTCTTGTGTCAAGTAATTTAAAACTGCTATTTAAAATGAATGATGTTTACAGTTAAAAAATGTTACAGTGCTGTCAGCTGTTTGTTTTTCCACAGTTCAGTTCACCCAAATCAGAAAAACAAGATTTTTTTTTTTACTTTCTGCTAAACAAGTCTTAATAAAAACTGCAGAAAGTCTCTGAATTATTATTACAGAGTAACACAGATATTGTTTCTAGAAGACTCGCTGTGAAACTTGAATTGTCTCATGTTGGCAGCAAAAGTCTCAAAGGCAGAGATCTCAATACCTGGACATAGGAAATTAAACGTGTCACGGCTATAGCCTGGGGTTCATGAAAAACTAGTTTTTAAGGACAAACTGACAAATTACAAAACTTTATATACCTTATAGAGGACACTTTGTCCACTCTCCAGGTTTTCCTGCATCTATATTCTTCAATCTGTACTGTATCGTCTTCTGTTTCTCTATATTGTAGTTTTACTTTTGTCATTTCTGGACCTCCCACTCTGTTGCTCTTAAAGTTTTCTTGAAGTTAAGGTTTTTCCTCATCTGTTTCGAGGGTCTAAGGATACAGAATGTCATTCGCTAAACAGATTGTGAGGCCCTCTGAGGCAAATTTGTGATTTCGGGATATATAAATAAAATTGACTTGACCTAACTTGGGAAGCTATTTGCAAAATACTGAGGAATGAACCTTTCAATAATAAATCTACTCTTTCATTTCAGGTGACATGATTTACACATTACAGGTTAACACGCAACAGTGTAAAACTATCCAACAGTGAATTAATGGGTGTGTGAAGACATTTTAAGCCAACATTGAGGGCAGTAGGGGCCAAAGTCTTTCTCAACATAGATTACTATTGGAATAAAGTTAACTTTGCTTAATGCACATCTATCAGATTTACATCTACACGTCTTCTTATTTCACTCTTGGGAAAGAAAGGGAAAAAATGGAAAAGAGGAGTGTAGTGATTAGAGCTAAGGATGATTGATGGTTGATCTACACTGTAAAAAAAAGCAACAACTGTAGATCTGTAGATTTTACAGTGAAAATCTGCCAAACCATGACAGTAAAAAACTATAAAATATGCCATGAAATATGACTGTTTTCATGTATACAGTAAAACACTTTATTTATACGCCATTTTAAGGGAATTTATACAGAATATAGTCGTAATTATACAGTAAAACACTATAATGTAATGTAAATATCTCTGTTATATGAAGGAGTTGTAGTTTTCCAAACTCCCCTTATCCTCCTGTTACTGTAACTCAGTGCTGTTAATATGGTGTAATGCGATGTTTCTTAAACCAGATTCCATGCTAAATTTTCCCAGTTATGACCCACATCATTTGATTAGGTTTTACTGTATAGCAAGACTGAAATCCTCACAGTGTCTTAATTTCTTAAACGACAGTCTTGTGATTCTCTTTAACTTCGTACTTAAATACTTCCTTAGACTGGAAGTCTCTGAATTCTATGGCAGCATGAGCTAATTTAACTTCCTCACACTCTAAATAGTGTAAATTAGTTTTACTCAGAGCCTTCCCTGCAATGTGGTGAGTCATTAGCAAAATACAGCAGTTTGAAAAGCAAAGTGTGCATCGCCACATGTGGAACATCTTTTTCTCTGGTCTGGTGCGTGGAAAGAAAAGGTTTGACAGCGATGGTGTTGATGTGGATTTCTGCTTGTGTTGGATTCAATTTTGATCATCAAGACTCCTCTGCTCTCTCCATCTTTCTTTTCACTTCTTCTCACCATCACTCTCCTCCCTCTGCTCCTCTAGATTTTAAATGTTTAAACAGCGACTGTGGTCAGTCATCAATCACACTGACACTGATGATTACTGAAGGCACATACACATACACATACACACACACACACACACAACCTCAGTCATTACTAAACACCTAATGGACATGCAGCCAGGCATTGGCCTTTAAGCAGTAAGTCTGTCATGTACACACACACACACACACACACACACACACACACACACACACACACACACACACACACACACACACACGTTATACTCTCCATCACTCACGCTCATTAGCCTTCTCTTTTGCTTCATCTATCTTTCTCTCTGCATACTTTTCTTCCTCTTACATTTATTTTGCTTCTACCTCTTCTTTGCACAAAAGTCACCTTTTTTCTACCTTTTACCCTTTTCACTTTCTCTGTGTCTGACACATTTGAGTCTTTACTTCAGTCCCACTGCATCTCCATCTCCCCTTGTCTCTCTCCTCCCACCACACATGCAGGGCGTCGTCCTCTATAATAAATCTTGTTTCCTGTCCGTTGAGGCTGACGCGGCCTGCAGCTCTATGCAGAGTGATAGATGATACAATATTGAGCCATTGTAAAGCTGCGACTGAGATCTAGGGTTCTCATAAGAAAAGGGCCTCCGTAGCCTGTAGGGAGAGAAAGACAGAGAGGGGAGAAGAATGTGTGAAGAAGGAGCAGAAATGTGGGAAAGGCAGAAAGAAAATGAGTATTTATGCAGAGCTAGAGAAAAGGAAAAAGCAAGGGAGACTGGAGGAAATACAGCACATTGGTAAGTGTGTGATTATGAATTATTTAGGTCCCTTGGCAAATAAGAAATGTCTCATTTATTTCTACTAAAAAATTACATTAATACAGAATGGCAGAAAAAAGCAATATGAAAACATGAACAATCATGAAATAATGACATGCCCGGTAATAATATTGGCAAACTGGTGATATATGGGGTCCAAAAAAGTGTAAAACAATAAAAAGCTTTAATTAGGCATTTAATGTGTTTTTCAGTTCTGAAACATAAAGGCCTACAACCCACCTAACATTTCACATGCTCATTTATTCTGAGCTCGAACCCATCCTCCATCACACAGACGACAAGAAAGCCTTGTAAGGATAAATAGAGCCACCTGTGGTTCTTGTTTAGGGATAATGACTTCACACACACACGCACGCACACACACACACACACACACACACACACACACACGCACACAGATACACACAGGCGTTCACACTCATCCAAAAGCATTTAGACAAGCAAGAATGTACACACACAGACGCTCGTGTAAGCACAGCAAGGCTGTCCTCACATAAGCAGAAATGTTCAAATATTTAATATGACCTATGTTTATGTTTGACTGAGACATGATCTCTAGTGGTTGTGACGCTGTTATTGTCTCTTGGGACGAGGAGGACGGAGTGTATATTTGGATGTGGAAGTAAAATAAATGAATTTAAAAACATATTATACTGTCAAAATATGATGCAATTTAATTCTGCGTTTCTTGTGTACAATATCTTGTTTCAGTATCAGTCTGCTATGCAGTCGTATTCATGCACATAATGCATGCGTATATCCATGAGAAATTATGAGCTAAAATGTGGTGGCAAGATAGTAAGTGGAGGTAAAATGAATGGTTCAAAAACAAATCAGTCATGCCTCCAGATAGGAATTATTAGGTGTGGATCAGGAATACCCTTCTACACTAAATTAGCTCTGGTTCTTGTTCAGGATTCAACAACAGTCAACAATAGTCTTCTTATCAGGAAGAAAACTGCCTCCTATGTAAACTGTTGGCTGATACAGTATTTAATGTCTGTCATAATGGTGGTACTTTTCCGAAGTGGTACATGGTTTAAAAAGTTTGAAAAACAACAACCATCTCACACCCACACACACAGTATGTCACTGTTATTTAAGGTTTGTTATTATTGGCTGTGTTTACACTGATTCTACACTTTATTGTTTCACTTTCTCTAAATTTGAACGTGAGCTGATGTGAGCTGATTTTTTTTTTTTTTACCAGAGTCAGCAGGGGTTTGCTTACCTTGGTAAAAAATCAAAGCCTTGCTGTGGTTAGTCGGTGGAAAGCTTTTAATGTGAAGCACGAGTAGTAGCAGCTGTTTGCATTAACTGCTTAACGCAGAAATTACAGCTTTGTGTGAGACTGACGCCTTCAGATATCTGTAAGAACAGACTCCAAACTACAGAAACTGCAGGATGGAGTTTATAAAAGATGACCGTTATCACACATTTAGCCAGTTAAATTCAGTATGACAGTGTGGCTTAGAGCAGACACGGTCATTGTCCTGCTTCCTGCTGAAGAGTGCTACACCAGGCCACTGAGAAAGGGGCAGAAATTGATAATTATGTCTTATAATTGAACACAGATGGAGCCCTCTAAGGCAAAGCCTGCATACAACAAGCGTCCTAAACTAAGAATTACATGTCACACAGACAAAGTGCAGCTGAATAATACATTTAGGATACCAGACGACATGTAGCTCAATACTTCCCTATTGATGTTTCACAGTAAACGTCTTCCAGTGAAGAGAGCTATGTGCACCCTTTGGGGGAAATACTGGCCACATTGTGCATGTTTGTGTGTGTGTGTGTGTGTGTGTGTGTGTGTGTGTGTGTGTGTTGGATGCATCCAGTCTAATTGTAGTCAGGTGCAACATAATGAGCCAGCAACTCTCCAGGTACACTGCTGCAGTTTTGGAAGTCTCCCTGTGGTAATTATACTGTATATATATGTGTGTGTGTGTGTGTGTGTGTGTGTCTGTTTATAAATTATCAATACCAACACTTTAAGGCTTAATGAATTTATATTAAGAATATAGCATATTGTCATGGTGACTGTCTGAACAAGCAGTTGGCTGTCTGAAGAGTCATGTTTGTGTCCATGACTTAAACCTAATATCCATTCTCCTTTTAGCTCTGTTTTTGGTCTCCTCCAGCTCCTGGGAGGAAATATCTACACCAAGTTGCACCAGATATGTAAGGTCTCTCCTAAGTTAGGGTGTAAAGTTGACACTAGAGGCTTGGTAAGTTAGCTTGTAACTAAATCAAATACTAAATATGGTTGCGCCACAAATACTTGCGGCATAATCTAAACAGTGTGGTGGCAAAAATGGGGAACCAAGAGACGATGTAGAGAAAGGGCAGCCCAGCGAGGTTGTTTATTCTTGTAGAACAAGAAAATTAAGAAAACAAATTTGATGCACGCCCACTAGCCACTCAAGTTACTTCTGGTCAATTCTTATTTTATCACTCGCTTTGGCTGCTGTTACAGTCAGAACTGAAACCAGACAATACTGCGCATGTGCTGCCATCATTTTAGAGAAAATGGCAAAGCCAATAAGGTTGTATGGCTGTGAGGTAAAAGTATTTTGTATGCCAGGAATTGAGGGTGAACAGGTTACCTGATAACACTTAAGATTCAAATAGTTTGGGTACTGTAATAAATCTTTAATAAACATTCTTGTGTCTCTTTTTTTGTAGTTAATATGACGTATAACTGCATAGTGTCTTAATTACTAAAAATATAATGTGACTAGACAGACAGAACCAGATCTGTCTTCTTTTTTGCAGATTTTGCAACCACTTTATATCAGTTAATGCATAACTTACAACTTGGTAATAATTCACATCATAATTAGGCTAAGTTTGAATTTGCACACAGCTTGTGCAACAGGCTTCTGGTTATTTAGCTGCTAAATTATCCACTATAAACCGGTTACTAACTTTGTCTGTGTGCTGTTTGGTCCTGGACAGGTAGTGTGCAGTTGATTTGTCAGAGTTTTTCTTTATGAAAACAGTCTCCTGTGGAGTAGTAGGCAGGACATAATGTATGGGGTCCAAATTGGTTGAAAGCTGCTGTTTAAATCAGAAGGAGCTTTTATTTACAGCTGCACACTGGGGTTCCTCAGGTCTGAACAGTTGTTGCTCAAAATCACCAGCTGTCACTCACAACTACATGCTGAGCGGAGACTAGAAAAGGACACACACACACTTGAAAGCACACAAAATGCAATACGTGTGCACCTTACACACACACGCACACACACACACACACACAAACACACACACACACCATGCTGTGAGGGAAGTGTTAGGCATCCAGTAACCGTCTCTTAACCCAGCAGGAAATGGTTGGACCTCCTCTAATCTCGCTCTGTCTTTCTCTTGGCATGTGTTAATGTATTTTGTAGCATCTTTGTGTCTTTCTGTTCCTTTGTATTACTTATTATCGACCACCAGATGCAGGAGAAAAAAATACTATTTTGATTTTTTGTAAAAAAAAATAAATAATAACTGCAGGTAAACAACCTGCATTACACAATAGATTTAGCACATAAATATTCTTTAAACGTCCCTTTAGTCACTTAGTCATCTGTCACTCCATCAGGTGATGAATAATACACCAATCTGTCACCAATGCAATAAGCACACACTGCCCCGAGCCGCTTGGTAAATGCACAACATGGTGTAACACAGAAATACACTTGCAGACACAGAAGAAACCACATAAATAACCACAAATAACACCCCAAAACATATACACAGACACACACACACTGAGCTGTGATTGATGTGTTCTGTTGATGTGAGCTCTGTGCACATGTGAAGCCATGGGGGCATTATTAGAAAAATTAATGATAGAGGACGTTCATCCAACCTTCCATCCAACTTGCCTCATATCCTCTGCTCTGAATTCCTCTGGCAGAATATTCAGGGTCCTTTAATCGCAACAAGCATTCTTTCATATGTATCACATACATAAATTACCTAACGCCAAGAGGTGTTTTTGGCTATAGGGTTTGTGCAATAAATCCTCTAAGCCACATGAGAGTGTATATGATAAGGATATATTCTGGTGAATATATAACATGTTAGGTAGGGTTATGCGTGTGATATTTTATTGTAATCGTGGGTGTGAGCCCAAAATGAGTTTCTCTGTGAATCATATCGAATCGAATCAAATGGCAATAGAAAGCTCTCAACCTGTAAAAGGTCATATTCATTTGGTGGGTGTTAGAAATCACCAAAACTGAAATAACTGTATGATAGGGTTTCTCTCTTTCTAGTTTGAACATGGAGGAACATCCAAAATTATGTTATATCATATATTATATATGTATATATTATTAGGCTTAGCAGTTACATTTTGGATCCGGTTATGTTGTCTGATTTTATTAGCAAAGAATAATGTACCAGACATTTATGGAGACAGCAGGGTTTATTTTTAGACACACCTGTCAATTTTGCCGGTTGAAATGCCAAAAATGTCACAGGTGGCAGATTATACAGCTTAACTTTAATGCCCAAGGTAACTTTGCCAAAATGAAACTTAATTTCTCAGATGCTTTGTTGTCTGTACCTGGCCAAAGATCATCTGTGAGAGAACCAGAGTGATGAGTCTAGCAGTCAGACTCTGACTTAAAGTCATTTTTACTGATCAGCTTCAAAGATCTGTACCAGGATCCTCAGTGTTTGGATCATTATACTTTTGAAAAACATGATATGCTTCTCTCCACATTTTTAGGCTAGCTACTATCTACATGTGAACTGTATCAGACTACCAGTAGTGTTTCTGCCTTCTCACCCAGCAAAAAGTTATTACCAAACTGAATGAACCAAAGTCTCTGGTTTAATCCAAGCGGCAATGAAGCCAATGCAGAAGTGCTACAAACGTCCTCGAGCGGCAGCAATGATCCACGTCTTTGCCAATATTTAGATTAGCTGGAAGGCAGAAGAAGCAGTACATCCAACATGGCGGCGTCCAAAGCCGCATATTTTTGGCTTCGAAAAACAACGGGTGACGTCACGTCAAGCCATGTCCATTCTTAATACTGTCATTGGTTGAATCCCTTGTCATTTGTGTGTGCAAGTTATGACAATATAAATCAATCCTGATCACATGTACTGACCCCAGACAGTGTCCTAATCCTGATTTATAAAACTGGAATGAGGGACTGGAAGAGAACAGTTCTGAGTTCAGGCACCTTTCCACAGACAAGGTCAATATGTCTGTTGCTAGCTAGTTTACAGCTCCCCTCTATGCAGTTAGTACATGTTTGGGTCACATAAACACAGACAGTACAAATGGTCCAGTGGTCAACTTTGCACAAATGATGCCAGGCGAAACCTGCAATGTTTAAGGTGTGTACAGACGAGGAACCAACAGGAGGTTGAACTCCCACTGGGGGATAAGTTTGCCCGAAATACACTGTTGATAAAACGGAAAATCTTTAGAGTGTGATTTCATGTAACACTGAACAGCTTATGGAGTGAGAGGTTGCACAGTGGACAGACTGAGTTTGATGCAACACATATTGACATGTATGTGTGGGCATGAGCTTTTGCAGTAAGGTAAAGTTGTCTGTGTGGGTGAGAACGGGGAGTACAAAACACAGGCATTCAGCTGCTGGTGCCAGAACCAACCCCTGCAAAACACACACACACACACACACACACAGGCACGCACACACTTGTGCCACCTACCCAGATGAAAGTGTTGGCTCTGTGGCAGACCACTCTGTAGCTCCCTTGGAGGCCCTGTTGAGGGCTATTGTTGCTATTTATAGGATAAGGAGTCAGCAGGAGGTATGCCAGCGTGTACTGTACAGTATGTTGTGTATGTTTTTGTGTTTGTGTGTCCTTTTGCAACACGCATATTTCAGGTGTTTATGTTTGCTCATGTTCTATATCTGAAGTGTGTCTGTGTGTCTGTGTGTAGTGCCTACTTGAAGATTTTTTCAGTGGGACCCTGCTACAGTCACACTGTGGTTGGATCTTCATAACTCAGTCAGCACACACATAAACACACACATGCTCACTCATAACCCACCGAGGGGGAGAAGAAACCGCAGCCTTGGATAATTTAAGTGTCTTAATGTCAACAGCCACCTCTAAAAGCACAAGTGTTTGAGGCTGAGCAGCCGTTTTAGATAAGCCAAAGGCTACTGAACGGAAAGACTGATATCATCATAACAGAATGTGCTTTGCTGTAATGGTGACTGATGAAATGTTTTACAAATGGAGAAGAGGGACGAAAAATAATAAAACAGAAAGAAGCAGGCGAGGAAGTCACTGATGATAAAATGTTTCATAAGAGAAGCGAGCAATGAAGGAACGAGGGAAGGAAGATGAGACGTTTGAGATGATTTACAGTATGAAGTGGCAGGCAGTAGGAGAGATTTACAATAAAGTGAGGGATTAATGGAGGAAATAAAGAAGAGAATAGGAGGGAGTATAATAAATGATGAAAAAGTATGACTGGGATGGATAAAAACATGCAAATAAAACGTTAATTATGCAAAACAAACAAAAGTTTTTCAGGTGAAACTTTTTTTTTTAATGGGCAAAGATTCGGGGACAGTTGCCAGCTCGTGGCAAACAGCCAAACAAATTAATACCCAGAAATGAGAGAGCAATAAACCTTATACAGTGATTAGATTTACAACAATCTTATTTGTACTGGTGTAGTGAGAGAGAGAAAAAAAATGCTTTTGTCTGATGAAATGTAATTTGATTTAGCAGCATGAAGCCAGTGAGTTTGGGACATTAGGAGAGCAGGGTGCTGGAAGCTGCCAAGACCAGGAACAGCTCTGCTCACCCAGACGCCCACCCAGGTTGTGGAAAAAAAAAAAAAAAAAAAAGAAGAAGCATGTAATGGATTTTATACAGTCAGTAAAGGAGACAGTTTGCACTTAGCTTACTTTATGTGTTGTACAAATTGAAAAATAAGATGCAGATTCAAGCGGCAGCATGCAAATTTTAATTTAGCGTATTATTTAAAAAAAATACTTTTCAGTCCCATTCTATCTCCGCTGATATCGCTGCTGACTCGGAAATGATATTTAAATAAATAAAGTTGATCAATTAAAGGGAATTAAATGGGAGCAGAGAAAGCAAAGACAAAAAATCCGGAACAGGTGCAAAGAATGAGTGAAAGAAGGCAGCAAGGGAGACAAAAATAAATAAATAAATAGGTGACCAAATTGTTTGCTACACAAATAATTATTTCAGTGAATGAAAATAAGTGTGAGGGAAATAAAAGATGCAAACAAACAAGGTAAGGAAGGATGGAAAATAAGGTGTGCCGTATGCATCAGTGTTTCTAGTTACTAGAGTTACTAGCTTCTGTCTTAGCTGAAGGTGATATATTTTATCTCCATTACAACAAAGAGGAAATTATGCAGATAACCAAATCAGCTGTGCTTCAGTGTGGGTGCCTTCACATAAATGAATGTTAGCACACTAACTGACACAGGAAAATTCATTCCTCAGGACGTCTGCAACAGAAATGAGGCCCACCGTTGAAGTATTGAATGCAAATTTTTGAGTTTTTACTTATTAGATTTTGTTCATTAGGTTTGTTATGCATTATGCAAATTTAATATGTGTAGCTGACGTTATATCAAGAGTAATGATTCATAATATAGTATCTCAATTGTTAATGCTGTTGTCTAACAGAGTATCTGGCTTTCCAGGGCTTTTCTGTTAAAGTTGCACATACGTGCGCACAAACAACAAGTCTCCTTTACAGCGTTAACAGCTTTGTGCAGCACATAAGTTTTATTGCATTCAAGCACATTTATAAGGGGAATGCCTGTTGGTTTATGTGGGAGCTGTGTGTTATAAAAGTGAGGCAGGAATGGAAACAATATAAGGGAAGCTGAGAGAGGAGGAGTGATATAACATTCGGGCAGTGTTTGCAGGCCTTCACCTTCATAATATCTAAATTGAGCAAAGCTAAAGATGATCAATCGGATCGTGCTGTTAACTGTAATGGAGTTATTTTTAAAAAAAGGACTAATTAGTCTAAAATAAATTGGTTGAACAGAACAGATTATTACCTTTTTTGTTTTGTTTTAACCAAGGCTGGGAAATTACCAAAACATCCCCAATACTTTCATTATGTATGTGAGATTTCTGCTACTAAGCAGGGAGTTAGAATCTGTGTTAGTAGGTTACACTCTCAGCAAAAGCCAGCCACAAGAGACCTCCCTGAAGTGTGTGTTTGCATCCACAGACTAACATTCACACTGGTAAGTGTGTCTTTGTGTGTGTGTGTTTTTTGTACATTCAGGATCTGGCAAGATGAGAACACAAGACCGCTATCGCAACTTGTGATGGCACATCATTACTTGAAATAAAATCCGAGGGTATTGAAAACATTTCCTCATACCCATCGAGGGCAGACGTCGTAAACAAACTGTTTTCCGCAGAGAAAGCTGAAATGGATTTATACACTGAGCACAACTGAACCATACAGATTAAATAAGGAATTTATATTGTTTTCTATAAATTAATCCATTGTGTGTTTTCTGAGTGTCGGCCAGCTGTAAGCAACAAACAGTCCTGTCCTGTGAGAGACATCTGTTAGCTGGGTGTAGGCATTTTAAGCCTCTTACTACTCTGATGAAGACATTCTTTATGGCAAAAACATTAGTCGCCACACCTTATTAGTGCTCCACTTCCCATCTTTCCAGATCCTGTCTCACTTGTTCTGTCTTTTGAGGCTGTTTTGTGCTTTGAATAGGCTGATGCACCAAGACTCTTTCACCACTAAACTGCATTCATTTTAACATTTTGATGCTTCTGTCCCTGTGTGCACGCACATCTGTGTGTACACTTGTGTGTTTTTTTTATGTCAGAGGAAGCGTGAGAACCAGGTCAGTCTCCCGAGGAGAGGAGTAACATTAAGATGAAGAAGCAATGAATAAATGAGGCCAGGAGTGATGAGAAAAAGAAGAAGAAAGAGATGAAGAAATGCTGACGCAGAAAAGTCACTGATAAGGGCTTTCTAAGCTAATTAGAGGGCTAAAACCAAATTAGTGTTGTACTGTATACAGTTACAGCCAATTAAAGTGTAAAGTGGGGCAGATGGTCAGAGATGTGGGACAGTCTGTAGTGAAGTTATTTGGGCCTCGGACAGAAAAATAAAATCTCTAGATTTGAATTCTTCTTAAATGTGTCGATTCATAATGTGCACAAACACACACCCTTACATAATTTCACACAGCCATATCTAACAGTTAGCTAGGTATCCGGAAATGTCATAATTTTTCTGTTCCATCATTACTCTTTCTTACTTTTAAGATAAAGAAGTTGAACGGCTTACAACTTTCCTCTTTGTGATCTTCTGGCTAATCTGCAACAAGCCGGGTGATTTGGTTTGCGTGTTTTTAGGGGTACGTGTTAATTAGGAGCAAGCTTTCATGACTTGAATAAATCTGAATCTTTGATCCTTAATGCTTCGGCCTCCCATGGGTACAGGAACACCCCTTGAGACAAATAAAAAGTAAAAAATGAAGGTAAGGAAAGGTGGAAAGTAGAAGTAGAGCAGAAGAGATGAACGAGTAGGCCAAAATAAAGTTAAATAAGGACCGTGCTCATCATTTAAAAGTGTGTTTATGGTTTAATTTTATATATATATATATATATGATGCTGCTATCATTACCATCTTAGCGACTAAATACAAAGTATAGTTGAGGCTGATAAGTATGGTCATAGTTTTGCAGACATTTCAAAGTATTGGCCATTTAAACTGAACCAAATTGGAAATCCATCAGATCGCTGTTGAGACAATCCAATCAGAATCATAAATGTCCACTTGCCATCACATCAAAGTCATTAGGATTCATCCTCTGGGGACCATAAATGTCTCAACAAATTTTCATTGTCAAATACTAATACAAATATCTATCAAATACTTGTCAGAGCTTCAGTGTGTTCTTTGTAGTTTTAAGGTGAATCTAAGTTTTACCTGAAGGTGTACCTTTACATTCCTAATTTACAGAAAATAATCTCCGTAAAATTATAGACACTATATGTAAATTAACGATTACATTTTATAATAGATAGAATAAGGATCCTGTCTTAAAGCAAATATACAAATAAAAACACACACAGGCAAAGAAATCACTTGTTATTTAGCCTTTATTAAATAATAATAATAACATTAAAAAAGAAATTTTTCTGTACAAAGTCTACAAACAACAGTTTGAGTTATCTGGCCAGTGCCGTAAGTGTGTGTGTGTGTGTGTGTGTGTGTTTGTGTCAGTGTATATGTGTATATGTGTGTATCCATCGAGACAGAAGAGGTAATACTATCTGAACTTTCCAGAAGGAAAGAGTTAAAATCAATCAGGAGAGAGAGAGAGAATAGATGAGACGTATGTGTACAGTATGTACTATGTGTTTGTGTATGATTGTGTGTTAACTGTGTGTGTCACTGATCTGTTTCATGTGTGAGAGAGAAAGAAAGAAAGAGATAGAGAGACATATTAAGAGAGCTCCAAGGCACTTGGAAAACAGTCCAATGAAAAGACAGTTAGATGGACAGAAAACCCTCTATCGCTTTCTCTCCATCACCTCCCTCCATCTCGCCTCCTCTCACTATCTTTCAGCCATTTTTTATAAATCACTTATTTCTCTTTTGTTTCATCTCAATAGACCTCCCAGTTTTATACAGGCATGCCCTCAAACAGAGAGATGAGAAAGACAAAAAGAGAGAATGTGGGCTCCAGGCAAAGATACAACAAGTGTTACACGTTTAACCCCTTTGTTTCCTCTCTTTCAATTTACCCCCCCCCCAGAGTACAACATCTTGACCAAGATATTGGATAGATTCAGAGAGCAACAAAAAAGGACTTACATGGATTGACTTTCATCAACAGAGTGAGAAAGAAAAACCCACAGAAGACAGGGAGAGGACAGAGTCTGGTCCTCCAATCACATTTTTAAGAATTCTTTCAGAGTCACTGACTTTCCTTCCCTGTCTATCTTGTCTATCAGTCTCTCAGTGTTGAGATTGTGTCTCTCACACTGTCCTGGTGACAGCCTCATTTTATGTTTCATTTGTCTGTCAGCCCTCTCCATCTGTCAGCTGAGTATCTCATTGGATATGTTTACATGCAGAGAATGACTTGCTTAGCAGTTGTTTAGATGAACCTTTTCAATGTGGCTCTTCCCTAGACTTCCACTGACTGCGTTGACCACAAGTTAATCACATGTTCTCAACCACAGTTGTCTCCAGTGTCCAGGTCAAAACTGCAGTTAGTCTAAGAAACTTCAGTAAATACAATGACTGTATGTTGCCATGTTTTTTGCCCTTGATGCAAAAGTCACCCATGATTTACATTCATATGCAGCTAATTTGCAAACATCATTCATTTACTGGCAACATCTACATGAAGTTTGTATGTGAAGTCATTTTTTTTTCTTTTTTAACCATGACCCAAACCTTTATAAACTGCTTGTAGTGGTTCAAATAGTCCTTTAGTTAAAAAAGGTATATCATCAGAAAAACATAAATATAAAAAAGATATGTTTAACATAAGCGTTTTGTTGATATGTAAATTTAAAAAGCATTCAGGGAGGCTGTAAAGGTACCCTGTGGAGTTTTTTTTTTTTGGTAATATTTACATTCAGCGTTTCTCACTAAAACTCTTGTGTATTTTGTGTGTAGTCTAACAAATGTGCTTAGTTTGCAAAGCCTCTTTTTTTCCTAATAATTTAAAATCCTGCATTGTTTACATCCATGTTTGCTAGGATGATGCAGTCTTCTTACAAACAAAATGGTAACCCATTTGTCAAAACACTGCTCTTGCTGCTACTAGTGATCAAAAACTCTACATGGTGCCTTTAAGTTTCCACCAGAGAGTGCTTCACTGAAGCCAAAAGCTGCCATATGAATGTAATTCTTGGGGGAAAACAGGCCAAACATATTCACATGCAACCTGAATATGTTTGTAAGTCCAGTACGCTCAGCAGGCTTTAATCAGAATAAAGTTAATAGTTTTAGATAGTTCAAGACATCAACTTCTCTCTTACATGTAAACATAACCACCGTATATATTTTCCCGTCCTCTCTCTCTTTCTTCCTGTCTATCATTCTGTGTGTGTGTGTGTGTGTGTGTGTGTGTGTGTGTGCATGTAGGTGCGTCTCCTCCTGTTCATCACTTTCTCCAGCAGCACTGGCCCTCCTCGATGGCTGTCCTCCGATACAGCGTATACTGTAGTTAGCTTAAGGCTCGATTGTGTGTCCAAGAAAGTCGACGGTACGATTTTCCGTTCTCCTCCTTTAGTCATTCCTCCTCCTTCTGTTTTTGAGCGTCCTTCATTCAGGGGGTGGAGCAGTGGATAAAAAGGCAGGTTCATTTATCATTCTCTGTCCGTTCTCCACCTGGCCTCTTTTTAAAACTTGTTCAGACCCCCCCTGTGCACATACACAGCTCTTTGGCAATCCATAGGTTGCAATAAAACAATCACTGACATTTTGTTCACACAGTGTCTGTCCATCATTTGGGCATCATACAGTCTGAAAAGCAAAAAAATATAGATATATACCAAAGACAAACCCTAGAATACTGAATCTAAAGCACGACTCCATAACAGCATGTTAGATTTAGATAAACCTCTGATTTTCTGTCTTCCATCTTCCTTTACCTTTCTCTCTACTCTTTGTAAAGACTGATAATCTGTAATGGAAAATGTGTCAAAATAGAAAAGGGCTGAAGTAACAGTTAAGACCAAGGAGTCCAACACAATGCTAACGAAAGTCTAAAAATGGCATAAGAGCTCTACAGGGCGGCTACAAACTGAAGCTGGCTTTTCATTAACTTTTTTTTTTTTTTTCTCCAAAAAGACACAAGTCTAAAAACAAAACAAAAACAGTCACCATTACTCTTCTATGCCACTGGTTTCACAAAGCGCAGACCGAGGGCAGACAAAGGAGCGAGCGAGTGCCATACGGCAGGCTAATGGACGTTTGAAACTCACAGAACTCATATTTAAACTTTCAGAAACAAACAAAAAAGAAAAAGGTCCTTTTTCATCCTCTTTTCCTTCTTCGCCTTTAGAAATCTAGATTCATTTGAGTTGATATCTTTTAAACTTCTTGAGGGGGGGTGAGGGAGGGTAGGCATTCGCTTGATATGTGTTGATTTCAGTCAAAAGTACCCACATTAAATGGTCCACTGGTGCTGAAGTCTTAACGAACAGTCAGAAGCTCCAATTTTATGATTTATGCATGCCGTCTCTATTGGCCACATTCAAATTCAAGCTAATGAGGACAAATTTGATGTTGCCCTTCTGCAAAGTACCAGTCATGGGTACATGTTAATGAAATTCTCTTCTTCATTAAAAAATCCCATTACCAACATTTTAACCCAAGACTTTGCTGTCATTTGAGATCCGAAAGTCCAGATTGTCATGGGTGCTGTTCTAGCTTCATTCCAGTGGCTGGTGGGTTATATTTTATGGTAGATCTGTCATTCATATTCATTTATTCATTCCTTCATTCACAGGCTTTTATAATCGAGCAGGCTCTCTCCTGCAGGCGGAGGAGATATGGTACTGTAGGTAGGGGAGACCGGGGTCAGGTGTTCCCCCAGTTTAGGCCTCATAGCATGTAGGGGAAATCAAAGGTCATAAGTTCCCACTGGCACGCAAATAGGTGGAGAAACTTTGGGTTGAATGTTACCCCCTTAGACATCAGAGCAGGATATTAGGTGTAGGGGGGCGACTTGGGATTGAAATTACAAATAGTGCTTCGTTTTCGTGTTTTCTTTGTCCAAGCTGAGAACAAAATTACTTCTGCAGGGGATCACAGGGACACGTCCTTCCCTAGAGTTCTCCACCTCCTCTTCATGCCTCTGAGCAGCACCTTTGCTGGTTTATCTTTACTTTATGCTTAATCCCGTCGTATAACTCAAAGTTGTAGTTCTCCAGTGTTGTGGAGGAGCGCGACGAAAGACCACTGTAGGAGCATGTGCAGTAGAGGAGCAGTCCTGCGCAAACCGCACCCAGCAAGACGCCCAAAGAGCTCATTACGATGATGGTGAGGAGGATGGGGTCCAGTGTGTACAACCAGGCGTTGTCCTTGTCTTTCTCTGACACCACGGTGATGGACGGGGGGACCACATCAGAGGAGGGGGTGGAGAAAGAGGATGGCCAGCCTGGGAAGACATACTCTGGAGAAAGAACAGGAAACTTTAGAAAAAAACCTCCATGCATAATTACAAAACACATAAATTAAAGATCCATTCAATACCAGTGATTTGTGGATGTATTTTTCCCATTATTTCAGGCAAAAATTGATTACCACTGACTTATGTATAATATGAGAATCAATATGAAGGGTTTTATAACTTGCTGGAGCTGTGAAATTCATCACAAGTGAACATCAAGTCTGCACAAAAGTTTGTCAGTAATATTATTGTTGTGTGCACTTCAGTTCAGGTGCAGATTGATTTGAAAAGCTCCCATGATTACAAATTTTTGAGAATTGAATATAGACCGATAGGATAGAATAAAGAAATACATCAGAACATAAACTAAAACATAAAAATGATTGTCGGACATTTTAAATATAAATGTTTGATGCAAAAACTTGCAGAAACAAGTATAGCGGTATATTCCTTTAAAGTGACAGTTTTGCTTAACAGCACCACATCATGATAAACCTGAACATGTAGTTTGATGATAGCACAAACTGAGTCATGTATTGATCTGAGCAAAAGTGTGTTTTATTGTTTATAGATTTATTTTTTCACATGTTAGAGAAGAAACGTGGTCTTGCTTCTTTCAGAAGCCCCACGGTCTCCCTTTATGGAAATGAATGCAACCGCATCAGAGGCAGAAATCTTACATCGTGGCTGAGCTATTCAAGAACAGCTAATTCTGTTCACCACTAGTTGTTATTACCTTCAAAAATGTGAAAACATAATGACATGGAGTGACTATAAATGGGATCTCTAGTGTGTTTTGTGTGTGTCGTGAAAGTGTTGGAGTGTGCACATCTAGTTGGCATAAGCAATCATGCTAATCCACTTAATGAATGTATACACATGGATAAGCAATCTGCAATTAAGTACTGCATTTAGAGTGTTTTATGGAAGAACACACTGAAACACACACACACACACGGGATAGAAGCAAACAGACTTGTTTAGTGAGGTAAAGGCTGAGTACTCTTATTGTATCTGTCAAGAGGCTGGGAGAAACAAGGGATAGTAACACATGCACATGTGGGCACACACTCATACTGTTCACACACACACAGGAAGTAAACCGTGATTGTAACAGACAGATGTTTTCTAGGTGCCCAGGAGGGAGCTGTCTGTCTCACTTTGTCTGCCACAGAATATGAAAGAGGAGGAGAGGAAACACACTCTAACATGACCACATAGCACACTCTTGAATGCTCCCTCACACTCACTCAGACACACACAGAGCGAAGATTGTTTGCCACAGGCTTTCTTCTTGTGGAACGGCAAGTAAAAGGAAGAGCCACGAGCGTGCCTCTGCTTAAAGAGCTATTTCACTATTCTTTGTCTGAGACTTGTAAAACAGCCAGTGTAGCCTCAGGCTAGAGAGGAGAGGAGAGGAGAGAATAATTCAAACCTTACCTCCATCGATGGGCTGCTTGGGGTTGAAAACAGGATCTTTTCCGAAATCTATAGGCCTGGGATCTGTTAAAAAAGACAGAAAGAGTAATTGTATTAATCTCAACCAAGCAGGAGTCCAAAACATGTTGTGATAACATCACTCCATCTCCTATGTTGTCAGCACACAGGCTACATTTGTAGATGGAAATCAAATTACACAAACAGCTCAAAGAGTGAGCGATCTTGTTTAAACTTTCTGAAGAGATCAGGCAAGAGATCTCCCATAAACCGTTTTGTTCTGTGCTCAGTCTATCAAGAGACAATAACATCCGGGGTTACTAAACATTTCAAAGAGACTACCTGCATAAAGCCAGCAAGTTTCATTATGTGATAAGCATCGTTGCACTTTTTTATTTGCTTAGAAATGGAAACAGAGATTCAAGAGATAGAGAGAAAGAGAGAGAGAAAGACAAAAGGGGAGACTGAATTGTAAAAAAAAAAAAATGACACATAAAACGGTTTCATAGAAAAATATCACTTTTTAATATTACCTTCACATTCCCCACAATATATTTTTATATTTATTCCAAGACCATGAAATTCAACAAGCTAAAATACCACATTATATTTCTGAGGCAGGCCGAAGTGCAAGGCTTTGAAGGGTTTGGAGGCTCAATTCTGCTTCAATTCAGTTTTATTCAAGGAAATTGATATTACAATCCTCAGAAAAAAATGGAGCAATATCTGGGCAGCTGATAATCATTTATTGCTGTGGCAAAGGAACCAAAAAGACATTATGAAGTGAAACTGTAATAGATATTCAAAAGACAAGAGGTGAAAAACTAATTTAGCAGATATGAAAAAAGATAGAGAACCTCATTTCCTCAGTTAGATAAGGTCATTTTTCTATGAGAGAACTTTAGCATCCAGATTATACCTTCTAAAAACAGCCTTTAAGAACTTCCAGGACACTTGAGTCTGTAAATATTATCAAGAGAGTAACACTTTTGAGTGAGACCTACTATCTACGAAATTAAAATATTTGCTCATGGATTAAATATGATCTAATTTCCTTGAAATTAAAGGAGTGACTCAATCACCTCTTTAATTGTTTACAATTGACCCAAAATTGATGTCCAAACCCAATTAGAGAATAAACAAAAGAAGCTAACTCAATTTAATTTCAATTCAAATATTACAGCAACCAACAAATCCTATGCGAAATAGAGTGTATTCATTCTCAGACTTTTAGTTGTTGACAATTTTCTTATCTAATTATTCGATTGTGTGTATCAGTGCCTCCATTGTTTCTCTGTAGTTCAATATTTAATTTGCTTGAAGTGCAAGACAGTGAAATCCAGCGCAAAGTCAAAAATACAATCATACATTCAAGGTCTTTCCTTCACAGAGGCAGAGAAAGTGCACAGAAAATATAACAGTGATGTGGCTAAAGCCAGGGATGAACAGTTTAGACAGTTTACCACGTCAAGGCTGGTTTTATTCAGGTTGAGTTTAAACTACTCACTACCACTACTCACAGCTTGAATTCAATTCAATTTAATTTTAATTTTTTATTTTAATTTTATCCCTGGCTGAGGCCATGTTTCAGAATGATCAGGAAACATCTTTCTGATTAATAAAATATTATTTTGAACAAGAAATCAAAGAATAACATCATCGCTTCATTTGATAAAAATGACATCATAAAGGTGGATATATGAATATCCATATACTTCACATGTGGTTGTACTTTACTCCTAAAATATGTGATTTTACATCACAGAAAAAGTGAAAAATGACAACAAAGCAGTAAAACGCAGGTGATCAAAAAACAACAACCGGAGAGACATCTCAAAGCGTGTAAGCTTGGAAAACTCCAGAGTGGCCTGCAGATTATAAACACGACTTCAAATAATGTTGGCAGAAGTCTTAAAGGACCAGTGTGTAGGAATTGTAGTTGCTGAATCCAACCCCCTCACATTACCCTTTCCTCCCTTGCAAGAAGGAGAAACAATGGTATCTGTGAAATGTTCCACAAACACAAAAAAAAAAACTGCCTAGAGCCACGTTTGTCTGTTCTAGGCTACTGTAGAAACACTGCAGATCAATATGGCAGTTTTGGTGGACCTGTGGTATATGTAGACTAATTTTAAGGCTACAAAAGCATAATAATCCTTTTTCCTTTTCAGAATCAAAAACATTTCTGAATATTATAACTCATATTCTGCCTAGAGCCCCATACATCTTATACACTGGACCTTTAACCATCTTGCGAAATAAAATAATAATAGGCAGTTATCATTGCAACAACAACGGATACCTGCTAAGCTAAATATGGCTGATCCCAGTAGTCACACTGCACATTCTAATTTTTTATAGAAGTCTTACTGAAATGTACTCTTCATGTAAGACTACGTTTAGATCATGAACATGAAAGTGCCTAATCAGTCCGTCTTCTGATTTTGCAAATATACAGACTCACAACAGACCCTCCAGGCTCTAAAATCTCCTTTCTCACAGCCAACTGAAATCACTACAGGCCTTGACAAAACATTAAATCACTAACGGAGAGAGAGATAGAAAAAGAAGCATGATTAAAAAAAAAAAAAAAAAAAACTCGGACACTCTTTGGACGACTGTTGAACACTTTCTAATGATCCTGGCTTAAAACCCTCAGGCTAGGATCCCAAGAAGAATCATCATGCGGATCTGAAAGGAGATTAAAACTCCCTGTAGCCCCATTTTATCTCCACTGTCCAATTAGCAAAGAGAGGAATAAAAAGGGGGCTTTCTTTTTTTCTTTTTCTTTACACAGGCAAAGACATGGATGGCTCTTTGGCATCATTCGCTGTTCCAGTCAGGCCTGAGGACCTGTTAGAGTGCTTTCACTCGTAATATTTCTCCAGGAAACAGAGGAGGAGGAGGAGGAGGCAGAAAGTAAAAAAAAAAAATGGCCTGAGGGCTAGAAGTGCTTACTGCAGGGTTTTATGAATGCAATCAGCTCCATTAACTAATTAGAAATATTAAAGGGCTTCAAAGTAGTCTGTGATGGAGAACGGAGCTGGGAGTGAGGGAAGGTTGATTTAAAGGCGTTGCATGAAAAGACGCCAGCCCATTTTCCAAATCTTGCAAAAAGTTTGACAGAGAGAGAGAATAAAAGAGAAAAGTGCATTGGCAGCACAGCATAAATACGGTCATATATCATTCCTCTGTTTGAATTTCGGACCCACATTGATTTGGTTACAGCACGAGTCTGCTAGAATGGGTCATATAATGTGTAAATCATACACGAGTCGATTGAAATGGGAGGGAAAAGAGATGGATATGCAAGCATAAAAAAGCTAAAATACTTGTTGACTATCGCACAAAATCACATTTTATGGTGACAATTTAATGAAATAAGTCAATATGGAGAGCTGCAGAGTAGATAACATTATAAAACATGCATGAAACAATGATTTAAATGACTGATTTTGTATCAAGGAAATCGGGATGTTTTGCTAACACAGGGTTTATGTTTGTTAGATATTGTGTGTGACTGTGTGCGTGCCGTGCTTATAATGTGTGTCTCCATCACACTGTCTATTCTGCCAAAAGACTTCTTTCATCTGCTTTTGTGTTTCAAACATCCTGCCCTCCTCCTTCAATTCTTCAATCCAAACCCTTCAATCCAAACCCCCACCTGCCTCCCTGTTAGGCCTCCTCTCGGAGTAAGAGAAAAATCTATCTTTAGAAAGTATAGTGAGCAGGTTTTTCTTTTCTTTTCTTTTCTTTTTTTTTTTACTTCTTTCATCTTCCTCCATCTCTGGGCGCATTCTTTGGAGGGAAAGGGGCCTCGCTTAATGGGCCCTTCTCCTCTGAGAGATTTTGCTCTCCTCCATTTCTGCCTCTCATTTTCTCTCCTGTGTTTTTTACTGGGAGGATTTGTGATGAAGGGAAGGAGTAGAATAGGAACAAGCGGGTTTTGATAAAAAGGCTGGGGGATTTGGGCATGAACAAAATGATGTAGGGGGTTTGGGTGGAGGGTAGCACAGAACACAAGATGGTGAGCTGCTGAGAATTCCCGAAAAAATAAGTGCCATAGTGGTGCGCCCAATCCACAGACGCGGATCTGAATAGAAGTTAGATCTGGGAAAACCAAAACCAGGAAAATGAATATGTTTTCTGGACCATGTGTTTCCATGTCCTTGTCTGATTTAAGCTTGAAGCTGGATGCTTTAAATGAGGGACAAACATTTGTAGTTGCAAAATGGCTTCAACTTGAGCATTAAATGAAAGTCAAGAAAAGTTGTTAAGATCATCTCAGTGAACACAATCAACATGACTGTTGCCTTAAAGCAATAGTTAGTATAAAAAATAAACACTGTATAACTATTATACATCAAAACACATGTAGGCCTACTGTAACATGTGATTAAAAAGAAATAAACGGTATTTAATCCACAACCAGTACATTACTCAACATATTTTATATATTAAGATTCACAGTAAAAGTAAGAAATCGTCATAAATCATCAGTGTTCAATAAATGATTGTTAAGAAGCAGAAAAGTGCTAATTTTACTCTCAACATTACAAAATAACATGTAACCCAACCGACTCCTCTCGTTAGTTTTATGCAAACTCATCTGAACTCTAATCAATATTGGAAAATATGAAAAGAAAAAAGAGAATGCTAACACACACATAGTTAAACAGATGATTAAGAAAACACCAAGAAACCTGTGTGAGGGGATGTGACAGTAGTGCTGCACTCAAATCAGTCTTTTTTCTTTTTTTGACAGATCACAGTGAATTAAACGATCAAAGGAACTGTCCAGTGATCCTGTTTTCTAAAATACTGTCTCACAGCTTATGTTTTGGTCTCACCTGTCGAATATAAGCAAAACTGACAATTTTCCAAGAGGACCACATTTTCAGGTTAATATGCAAAACATTCTGTCATGTAGGATAACACAAGAAAAGATTTTAACCTGCACAGACAGAAAAGTAGATCTGTAGCTTTAGAATACACATGATACTTGGATTTGTTTCATTCACCCAGTCTAAATTTGTGCATGTCATATAGAGATGTTTAGTCTGGACCGTAACAGACACAGGCATTGGATTATCCATGAGATCCAGGCAAAAATAAAAACTGTGCAGAGTCCATTCATTCTCTAATTTGACACTGAGGCACTACCTCGTTCTGGAGGTGAGGTAATAGTTTTAAAGCACATTTAATAAAAAAAAGGCATATCAGGATGTAATGAAACAAAAAGAAAAATGCACTCAGGGTAACGTGAGACTCAATCATTAGCCGGTGAAAAGACTTGAAGTGTCCGTGCATATGTGTGTGAGCCTTTGTGTGTTTGTTTCCAGGCCTGCAGGATGCAATGTAAGCTGTCTCATCCTATCTTTCCCTCGTGTAAACCAGACAGAGAACAGCACAACACTGATCCCACCCCCCCCAACCTCCCCTGCCCCGGTTCACACACCAAAGGAGGCAGCCACGGTGGATGTGTGGCTGTCTATCTGTCACGGCTGGACGGGCAGCACTAATTCTTCCTACACCTCTTCCTTTTCTGTTCTTAATCTGTCTCTGTCACTCTCAGTCTCTCAAAGGCTAGTGGACAAGTAAACAGCAGCTTCAGTCAGACCCAAAGAAATAGCCGTCTTTCTTTATGCAGCACACATTGTGACTTCTATCTCCCTGTACCTGTGTGTAAATCCTTTCTCTGTCAGAGAGGGTATTTGGAGGCAGGCAGTGTCCAGGCTGCAGATCAGAGCAGGGTAGACAGACTGTTACAACACTCACTGCATGTACCTGTTTTGTCCACAGTCTGCTAGGCAGCCAACCTGTGATTTACATCTTATTCTGATCATAATCCATTTCATTGTCAGGTTGGGAGTGCAGCTGTAGAAGCCTGCATTCACTTAAGTACATCCAAAAAAGTTGCACTCATCAGCCATCAGAATTGGCAAATGAAGATCTTTCATCTGCTCTGCTCACTGAGGGATGTAATTTTTTTTGTCAGGAGTTCATTCTGCCAGTTCCAGCCAACAAGAAGGTTTAGCAAAGGTGCATCCTGATCAATTGATTAGATGCAAGATGCAGTGTCTCCTCCATGTCGGTTCTCATCAGTCAAGAGCGGCGATTATGCTGAATACTGCTGCTGATCATTTATTTTCACGCCTGTCGATCACTTTAGTTGAACATAGCATTCTAATAAAATTATATCATTCACATGTAGTCCAGTTGTTTTCAACACTGGGAATCATAGTTGTCATCTTTCTCCAGTCTGATGGTGAGCATGGGTTCAAGACTCTGCCCAGTACCTGGGTACAGGTGGTTTTGGTTGGGGCTGTGGATCAGATTATAGTTGAGGTTTTGGTTCTGGTAGCAGTTTTGGTGACCTTGCTGACTTGGATGCTGGCTGTTGTGGTACATCACTGAATGATGATGACTGGTCTTCTTGGTCGCCCAGTGGTACCGATGGCAGCAAAGTATCACCACCACGGTTACAGTGACCAGCAGCAAGAGGGCACCGCCTCCTGCCAACACATAGTACCAGTAGGCAGGGACAGGCTGCACCGCCACTGTGTCTACTGTGGGCTCCATCCCAGACATGGCACCCCCTGGAGGGCAGGAGGACACATTACTGGTTGGCACTATGGACGAGGGAGGCAGACATGCAGGCCGCATTGGAGAGCAGTTGATTGTCTAATTGACCATTCGCCAAACCCATCCTCAAGACAATGATTGTCAAATTATAACTTAGAAACCGTGACTATGCATCATAGGTCTGTCAAGCTTTGCATTCTTCTCAAAAAGACAAAAAAAACATGTTGAAGAATTATGTTTATCTTTTTCGTAAGTTGCAATCATTAGAACATTTTACTATTTAGCTTACTTACTAAAGCAGCAACAATGATTTCTTCCACTGCTAAAGGTGTCATCATTAACTAGCGACATAAAACTAAACTACTAACTTAGTTATGTTAGTTTAGTTTGTCTAGTTTAGCTGTTTTGCAGCCAAACAATGTCTGACAACATTTTTTCTTATCAAACTAGGATTGTCTTCTAAACTGATCAGCTGGATAGGTTGCTGATTTTGCCTGGGACATACAGCTTTAACAGAAGATCATGTATACTGACATCAGATGTTTAAGACCCCCTTTATAGGAAGTGACATGGAGCTAACATGAGCTTAATTAGTTATCTAACAACATTTGCTAAAATCTGCCATATCGAGTGGTGCTTTTTGTCTACCTCTGCCTAAAATCAAGTATCTGTTATTTTAAAACTTCCGATGTAAAATCTGACATTGTTATCGATGTAAACTGTGTGCACGCTGTGAGAAAATGGAAAGCATGACAGGCCTAGTAACAGAAACTAAGAGAGTTGAGGCTTGGCGAATGGTCAATTACTGCAGCAGCGTGCTGAGATGATTGTGCCTCGCTGGTATTATTATATGTAAGATCAACCGCAGGCAAAGAGCAGATCTGTCAGCTTCAAGGTTTTAGCTCACTTTCCCAACATTTAACCATCCAAGTGCATTGAAAGTCTTGGTGACATATATACTGTATGCTTTGATTGGCTTTTTACTCATAGTATTTTTTGGCTGATGCAAATGTCACAAGCATTAGCTGCACATTGACACGCAAAGGCTCATGCCATGCGTTCAGATTCAATCAGAGAATGCAAAGCCTTGATTATGCAGTGACTGGCAGATTTGTACAAAGGGTGGGGAGTGTTAAGTGGTTGTATTTGGTAAGACACAGCTCCTTTTATCAGGGCAAGATCACATTCAAGGGAGTCGAGTGGAGGGTGAAAGACATGGAGAGGAAAAGAGGGAAAATCAGAGAGAAATTACAGGGGTAGCGAAAGGATAAGAAAGAAGGCATTATTGGAAGAAAGAAAAGAGTGAAATAAAGAGGGGTGGTAGAAAGTGAGAAGAGAGGGTTGGAGGGAGGGGAAGCGAAGGGAGAGAGCTAATCCTGCCATGATATCTTTAATCCTGCATTAGAGGGTTTGTCTGAAACTTCAATACTCTGTCAACTCTCTGTGAAAGAAAAGCCGCTGAGAGAGAGAGAGGGTGTGGAAGAAAGAGAGACAGAGAAAAAAAAGAATGAAAGAACGTGAGCAAGAAAGAAAGGAAGAGGAAATAGAGCTAGGACATGCAAGATGGAGACGAGAGAGAGAAATAATGAAAGGACGGAGGAAGGAGAGGTGCACAGAAAGACACAGAACCTCAAGGAAACCAGTAAGATTAATTTAGGCTTTTTTTTTTAAAGTTCAGACGTACTCTTTAAGGGTTTAAAATGGCTTTGATTGCAAAGCTGTGCTCTAAGAAGCCTGCACAGAGAGCCTTCCCACCGGTGGATTAAGACACAGATGATTTCTGCAAAAAAATTGACCGTTACTTTACTGCGTCTAAAGGGGAAAAGTTTCTCAAGAGCACAATTCCTAAAGTGAGGTGAAAAAGTGAGGCTTTCAATGAACTTCAGTTTCTAAATCACTCAATTTATATTTCTCATTACGCTTCTCACACTTCACACATCAGTCATGATTTCTTATCTGAATAAGATACTTTTAAAAAGTGGAGTTGAAAGTGTGAGTTCTCTTTATAGTCAAATTGAGGCTAGAATTAGCCTCTTTTCTGTGTGTGTGTGTGTGTGTGTGTGTGTGTGTGTGTGTGTGTGTGTGTGTGTGTGTAGCATGATCGGACAGTGTGCAGCCAGCTCTCCTTTGCCAGAAGCTAAATGCCTCCTTGGTTGCCATGGATACAAAAACCGTGTGGCACACTGGTTCACATCACATCACAGTGAAGCTGCCCATCTTCTGTTAACTAAGGATCATGTTATAATTACAGAGAAACATTTTAAATTCCATCTCCAATCCTCCTGAAGTTTCTCCATAATGTGAGATACTGGGTCAATTTCGGGTCAGTACATTTATTTAATTTGAGCTTCATTTTTTTAGTCGCTCTCCACCAGGCATTTTTTTATAGATAGAGTGAGCTAATTATCTTCACTATTGGGAGGACCAAGTCAATCACTTTATTTCTTACTCAGGATAAAGTCAATTTGGCTTTTTGATCCAAATTAATTAAATTAAAATTCTCTGCAAATTAATTTTCTGTTTATGCCTTGATCAAAATCCAATTTCAGCCTCCAGGTCACCTGCATGATGTTGGCAGAAAACACAGATAATTGACCGCTGATGAAATGCACATTTTTAGATTTATTAATATTTGAAAGTATAAACTAATTTATGCATTTAATAATCTAATCTATAAACTAATCCGGGGCTCAAAACACACAATGTTGGAACTGACATTGTTTGTCGTGCTGGGAGTCACATGATATCTGCTCATGATCCAATAATCCTGCAAGCGTTAGGTCAAATACTTAGCTTATGAGTCAGGTGATGAGAGTTTGACTCCTGGCTTTTACTATTTTTGGAAATGGTAGTTAGGTTTTTTTAATTTATTTTTTATTCGAATTGTGTTGAACGAAACAAAGTGCTGCTCAAGTATCTGACAGTATTTAAAGAATGTTTCTGATCTATTCTCACACACGCAGTCACACACAAAGTCACACACTGACTAAATTAAGCACACATCATCAGTAGTATGCACACAAACCCACCGAATGTCTGGATATTATTTTCGTGTTTTCACCCCAAATTTTAAAAACATCTCGTTCTTCCACCTACAGTAATAAAAAAAAGTAATTAAAGGAATAGAGTTCCAGTTTTAACCTGGTCTCAACCAACCATGATCATCATACAAGACGTAATGTACTACTCAGAGTGGTCACAGGTTAATATAGTCTGAAGGAATCCTTAAAAATACCAGTGTTCATATTTTGTGGGTTCTGCAGCCAGTGATTCAGGTCTCTGACCCTGACTTTGAATGCAAGAGATCTAGTAGCATAATCTGTCTAAGCCCTTTTTATCTGCATTCATACTGGCCTTTTTGAGGAGAAGAGGAGGAAGAGGAGAAGAAAAAAGGGGAAGCTGGATGGTGATCAGCTCTGCATTTCATTCAGGTGGGATCAGCAGTTTGCTGGGCACAGTAATCGAGTTAGAATTGGAGGGGGAGGAGAGAAAAAAAAGAAAGTAAAAAACTGAAAACAATTGGAGGTGGGGAGCGCAAAAAAGAATAGTTTAGATTAAAGTAGAGAAGCAGAAAGAAGGAGGAGCAAAACATAGAAAAGAGTAGGAGAGGCAAACAAGAAAACGTAGTGAGATGGAAGAAGAGAGGCTCCTTGTATGGTGTTGAATGCAGAGAGAAGGGGGCTTACATGTATTGTTCAGTATGATTAGAAAGTAGTGAGAGGCTGGTCTACAGAGTAGCAAGTTCTGCCTAGTTCCTTTAATTTCATTGATAACCAGAGAAAAGACCAGACGGAGACTGTTTCACTTTGTCTGAGCAGTTTCACATTGATTTTAAGTTTTTTGTTCATATGTCACCTTTTAACTTTTCCTATAAGAATGATATAAAATTAACAATGTTTCAGTAATTCACTGTGTCTGCACACACTGTGGGTGCAATCTTGCACCGAGATTTGTTGCATTCACCCTGGAACACGCTGTGGAAATACACCCTGATGTCCTACTGCTGTTGTAGTAAATAGTCTTCTGTATGTAGTGGAAAATTGTATTTTCTCACCGAGGTACATACCGAACTACGTAACCGAGATCAGCCCAGCATGCAGGGAGTCATGCTGGAACAATGCAGTGGATCCATTCTATCAGCTTGCAATGTGGGTAAAGTCCACATAAAATATACACACTGACAAAGGCTCACTTTAAAATGATAAATATCGATATATTATAGCAACATGGGTAAGAAGCCATAACTAAATGTGTTTGGAAATTAGCTCAAGGGTCGCATTTTCAGTCTATATGTCAGCCAGAATACGTCAGTCTAGCTGTATGTGAGATATGCTGTGAACTATATCTATATATAACACGAGTTTTACTCAGGGCCAGTGCAGTGCTGCGAGCTGAGCTTAGCAACAAGCAGAAAGCACAGACATTTGACAAAGGAAGTACAAATGGAAAAGGAAGTACGACTTACTGGTTATGCCAGGAGTTAAGGCAGGGAAAGGCTCTGCAAAAGAGAGAGAGAGACAGAGAGAGAGAGAGTGAGAGAGAGAAAGGAAATGTTATTGATGATGGTTAGTAACCTATATGTAGGGATAAGGGATGATCATATAAGAGATCTGATAGAACTGCAGTGATATGAAACTCATTTGATGATTCAGTTGACTCGGTGTGAGTTCACAAATTCAATCTTCTCTTCACTGAAGCTGCTCCTGGACAGAACTTCAGGATTTCAGCATCCATTGTTGTTTAACTTTTCTGCTGTCAGCTTTAAGGTACCCATCTTGTGAGTTTTTAAGTATATGAGAGGATAAGCGAGCAAGCTCGGTCTGAGTGGACTGAGGCACACTTTCATGATTAAATTGATATGGTAAGACTGTACTGCAGATGACTGTTAACAGAAATGCATTTTAATTCAGCTGAATCACAAAATTGCTGGACGCTGCACTTTTTGCTAAGAGACTTGTTACTCCTTTTTGAGAAAAATCAATAAAGATTTGTGGAGCTCCGAGATGGTGCAAGAGTCTAAAGGCCCATAAATCTTCCTGGATGACAGTCATTTTTACAAAATGGAGAGAAAATAAAGAGAGGAAGACAAAAGTATGGGTTGCCAGGGCTGGAAGAGAGGAAGTGTATCCTCCTTGAATATCTTTCTCTCTTTGTGTGTCTGTCATTTCTGAATTGCTCTCACTTTCTTCTTTTTGCTTTGTCATTCTGAGTGTCTGTCTTTCCTGTGATTGCTCTCTAACTCTGTTTTCCTAAGGTGAGACACAAGCTGTTTATGGCAGCAGACATGTCGGGTAGAGAATAAGAAAGAAGGTGGTAGATGGAATATGGGGTTGAAAATAGCGAAGGAAGGGTGAAGAGAAGGGAAATGAAGGAATGGGAAGGAAGGGTGGAGGTAAGTGAAAGGGTCATGGGAACAGGGACTGAAATTTACTACTGTTTATTATTTGCCGGAGGATATGACATCTATTACCAAGGCGAGAGGGAGAGAGGAGATGGAGGGGAAAAAAAGAGAGAAAGGCAGCACAAGTAAAGTTGCAACAGTGAGTTGAGAGAAGATGGATGAAAGAAAAAGATGATAGAAACAAAAATATGATAAGATCAGATGAAGGAATAATAAACAAAATATGAACAGAAAATAGTGGAAACATTGAGAGTGATAAGAGTGAAAAGATGAAAGCCCTCTTCACTGTTGGATGATTACTGTAATTAAGTGTAAGTATTATTCCATACTCCAGACTCCAAAGTCTGTGTAAAGTAAGAATAAATATGTGTTCTGAGTTTGTCAGACTAAAGAAGAAAGTGCTATTAACCACCCAGACGAATTTGAATGATTAAAAGTATCGACAAGTTTATGAAATTAGGCGTCAAAATCAGGTAAAAATGGGCAGTATTCTCAGGGGCGTGTCCACTGAATGTGCCGAAGCCACGCCCACTCACGGGTGCAGTCAAGCAATAATATTGAAGGGACCGAAGCGTGTCAGATGAGTTCAGAAAATGACATGACTAACTTTGAAACACTGCGAGATGAATTAATCTTTCTTAGTCTCTCTGCTAGGGGTGCAGGGGTATGCTCAGGGTGGCCTCAGTGTGTCATCGAGCCACCCTTTAGGACCGCCCAACAACTCCACATTTCAGTGATATATTGTTCAAAGTCTTTTCACATGTTTTCAGCAACTTTTTTCCAACATATTTAATGTATTTTGAACAAGATCTTGAAATTGCCTTTACACAGTCTTTATCACGGCTGCATGTATAAGTGAAAAGCATAATTATTTATTATTATTTATTATTTTCAATGACTTTCAATGCCACAGCATTTTTTCGCTGCATTGAGCTCATAGCAAAGCTTGCCCAAGATCAGCCAAGACCTCAAGACCTGTCCTTATGACTAGTAAACCGATTTTTATGAGTAAAGTATGAGTTTATCCTAGGCCTCATTAAAACATACCATCAGCCCATGAGGTGAACAAAAGAGCAATTAGAGACCTTGCCATGATGTTATTATGGTGGGTAAGAATTTAAAAGAAGTTGGAAAGAGTAGAGACAGATTAACAAAGAGAAGCAGCTGTACACTGCCATTTACAAGAGTGTGTGGGTGTGTCTTTATGTGTAATGTAAAACAACTGTGGTGGTTTTGCATGATATATTAGTGTGTGTGTTTCTGTGTGTGTACTCATATCAGGCTAACTATCGATGTCCTGCTGTGCTGAGTGCAGCGGTGCTGCTACATAAAACGATAACAATATTCTCATTACTTTAAATGACAGAGAATAAACTGTGTGTGTGTGGGGTGCGGGTGGAACAAACAAGAGAAATGTGAAGTATTTCAGAATTAATCCTATGTCTAGTCTCTGTGTTTCAGGTAAGTCTGCATTTTTCTATAACAAGTTATTAAAGTAGTCTCATGGGCCAGTTGTGTCTGTGTGTTTGAGAGTAAGAGAGCGAAACAAACATTTTAATCACGCAATAAATGATTTGTTTTGGTGTTGTATGGCCCGGTGACTGCCCTGTCTGAATGGAGGGTGAGGCTGGAGAGACAGACAGATAGACAGGAAGAATGACGGTGGCGCGGTAAAGGAAAAGACTGAGGGAGATGGAGATAGTGAGACATGAAAGATAGATTAGAATCCATGCCCAAAGGCCGTTTGTGGCCTACTTTCTGTTTTAATATATATATTTTTTCTTTTTTTTTATGTGTGTGTGTGTGTGTGCGTAAACGAGAAACATTATAAGTTGTTTTTTTCTTTCTCTCTCTCTGTCTCTGTCTGTCTCTCTCTCCACTGGTCTCTGGTGAAAACATATTATAAATGGTCTGGTGCGATTGAGAGACAGAATCAGACAGACAGTTAAACAGATGGACTGACTGACTGAATAAATCCAGCGCTGACACACTGATAAAAAGACAGACAGGCTATGGGACTTACGTGTACACTGCTCCAGCTCGATGCTGCTGCTCATGTGGATGTTATCTATTCTGATGTGGCCTCTGGTCGGGTGATCAAAAAAACCCTCGAACACCACCTAAATGATGGAAGAAGAGTGAAATGTTACAATAGTAAAATCTGTAGTAAACACACTTTAATGGACAATTATAATGTAGTGGTCAGTTGGTGGTCATATTTCTAATAGGAGCATTCATCTGTCGTTTTGGCACATAAAAGACTGCAGTCAGTGGTGTAGAAAGTATTCAGAGCCTTTACCTAAATGTACCACAAGGAGTTTTACTAGTTTATGAAATAGTCTCAGTTTATTACTGATGTTGTATGACCTACACAAATAAGTTTGCATTTGGTCAGATTCCCCTTGAACTCAATAAAATGAGACAGTGGAAACATTACAGTTTTTGTCCAGAGGGGTCGCCAGAATCAACAGAAAATAAAAGTTCCTTGCAGCAGCTTTAAAGCGACATTGTGTAACATTTCCATAAAATTACTTTAAATTAAATAAATTAGATTTTGAATCATTTTGATGCTAGACTGTAATCATGTGAACAGTGTCTGTCATTCCCACTCCTCACCTGCTCTTGCACTATTTAACTTTGTCCTCTGGTTACAATCACCTGTGCGAAGTATGTGAAGTATGTTATTCTTTACTCTTTCAGGGCTCAGCAGCTAGACACTCACTATGTCACACACCAACAAGTATTTCACAGATTTTGGATTATATTTTATCCTATAAATGCTCTCTGTTTTACATCTGATGTTGTCTGGCTGCTCTGCCTCGGTTCTCTGTGATTTACAGTTTCCTACAGGACAGTAAAGTAAACTGCTGCAAGCACTTCAGCTCGCTTTGTTAGCTAGGCTGCCTCAGCTGTAGTTCAGAGCACCTTCCAAAATTAAAAGGTAAGATGTAAAATCCTCATATATGTGTTTTTGCAGCTGTATTTATATATACTCATCATACGAGTCTCACATTTTTAAGCTCTTCATATGTTTTGGATTTGAACACTTACCTGATACTCCTTTGGGCTTTGGGGCAGGATGGTGCGGCCCTCCCTCCAGTGAGATCCCTGGTCTCCTTTTAGAGCCCATAGCAAAGTCTCCTCCTGGTCACTGTCCCTCAAAAGGACCCTCAGACTTCCCAGCGCCTCCCCCTGGAGCTGGTAGTAGAAGACGAGGCAGAGTGGACCTTGCTCTGGCCCCACCTCAGGGCTCAGCAGCCGGGCTCGCTTGCGCTGGGTGTGGGCTCCTGCATCCAGGTGGAGGTAGTTCCCTGAGAAATCTGGAGGAAAGAAAGAGACAGAGAGGTGACAGATGCTCCATTAATGTAAGATCAGTGATGTATTTCCGATTAATGAGTTGTAACAAATGATAAATTAATGGCCTTTAAGCTGATATATCACCGCTGTTTTTAGCGTATGGCTGTTAATTTAGAGCCACATATATGGTTTTCTCCATGCTATTTGCATTTAATTAATTCAATAAATTCCACTTTAATGAATTTTGCGATCTTGTGCAGGCAGCAGATTCACCCCTCGCTGGTGAAACAGGCCCAACATACAGTATGATGTAGTAATGCAGTGGGTTGTGGTTGCTTGAGTTTAAGGCATTACCACCATCATTCTGTGGCATGAGGCTTAACCGCAAATGAGACTGCCATTTCATCATGGCCTCTAATGGCTATGGGTACAAATGAACACACACAAACACACACGTACACACACAAACACACACACAACCCTGCTAAACAGCCCTAATCATTCTGAATGCTGACACCTCATTCTGTTGCTCTCCCTCTTTTTGCTACTTAGTCAGCACAGCCATCATACCAATACACTCACAACGATTGTGCACGTGTGTTTGTGTGTGTGTGTGTGTGTGTGTGCATATGCATCCTTTACACAAATCTAATTCACTTCTTTTCTCTCCTCTCAGCTGAAAGAATTGATGAGCAGAGAGCAAGGGGAGTAAAGGAAAGGAAGGAGTGAGTGAGTGGAAGTGTGAGCAAACATGACATGAGAGAGAGAGAGAAATACAGTGCCGTAGTGTTTTCCCTTCCCCAAACAGGACCATAATCATTAGCTTGCTGCTGTGTTTGGCTGTTTGTCTACTTTGTCTATTATGGCCGGAGAGTAAAAGCTTCGCTGGAGCTGCAAATAGTCTTTTTTTTATCGACATACAAACACTGAGTGTGACACCTCATAAGAATATCTATCTATCTATCTATCTATCTATCTATCTATCTATCTATCTATCTATCTATCTATCTATCTATCTATCTATCTATCTATCTATCTATCTATGTTTTCCCTCCCTCAGCTAAGATTTTGCAGCAGATCACACTTAATGAATAATGGATTTGGGTTGAGGTAACTCTGTTTCTTCACTTGGAGGCAATGAAAATGGGGACCTAAATTACCACTGCTCATTAAGTACAGTTAGAGAAAGTTGCAGTGTTTTTCTGTCTCTCTGCGTTTGATCTTGGCGAACGTACAAAGGGAGGGAATTAATTAACAAGTCTCCATGGGAGGGAGAGGCAGGGATGTAGAATTTGCTCTGAGGGAGGGAGGGAAATGTGTGCATGCATGTGTGTTTGTGTCTGTTTATCGGTTCATTTGTGTTTATATCTGTGTGTGTGCGTGAGTTCATCTGTCAGTCATTGTTTGTGTGTACCTGCAAGTGTTTTGTGTGTGAGTGAGTTAATTGTTTGCAGAAGTTTAAATTTGTCTGCAAAGGCAAACATAAGTATGGACAAAGACATGATGATGATGAACTACAGCTACAATGTCAACTTTTTATGTTGTTGCATTTTCTTCTAATGTGTCACACTGAGCTGCCTTCAAGACAATGCTGCATTAATTTCAATGATATTTTGAAAACACATTATAGAATGAACGCTGTCTCCTAAACAGAACCGCTGATTATTATATTTACTGCACAAGGCTTTGACATTGCAGAAGCATGTGGTTCAGTCTTTAACTAAATGCTTTTGATTATTTTAACATAATTATAAAAAAAAGTAAGTTAGAAAACAAGTGTTAAAAAACACCTTTCAGACATGTAAATGAAAAAGTTTTTAACAATTTGGGCACCATTTCTCTCAAAACATAATTGCTGTTGCAAATACCCAGTATACTAGTGTCATTTCTTGTAGACAGATTGTTTAGAGATACTCTGGACTAGCTCACTGTTTGGTCAAGTCATAAAAAATACCTGCACTCACAAGAATACATATTACCAAATTATCATGCATAATTATATGCAGATTGCTGAAGACATTCCTACAATCAAATCATGTTTACTGTCACACAGTTCTGATTAATTTAATTTGCATTCACACCACAAAGCTTGCTTAGAAATTGATTGAGAATGCACCTTTTCAAGCAGTGTCAGTCCAGTTTAGTCCAAACCAGCCCAAAGGAACCAAACAGCATGTTTGTACCTTTTAAACTGTGTCTGTTCACATTACTAAATATCATCGTTTGGATCAATACATTGGATCATACTGTTATTTTAGCATAAATCTTCAGAAAAAGTTTAGGGTCATTTTCTCTTTCTGTTTTTTTTTTTATTTATTTCAGTGACACCTGTTGAATCACATCAAAACAACTTAAAGTGATAGCATCAGATGTGAAATAATAATATTATTATATCTTTTAAACCCTCCCTTTTTCTCACTTCCTCTCCTTATCAATAACTAAGCCACTTCCAAGAACGAGCAATTTCTGTCGATGAAAACCTCCATGGGGTATAGAATCTCACTCTTGCCCTATCTAAGATCAAAAGAATAACTTAAACGCTCTGTTCGGGTCGGATTTTCTTTTTTAAAACCCTAAAAGGCCTTTCAATGACAAGGGTTGGGGATTTGATTTGCATATCGAGACAGCTTCCAGACAGTGCCGCGCTAATGTTGCTGTAGAACAAGACTTAATGTCATGTTGCTGTCTAACATGTAGACAGGGATGCTGCTATGTCAATTACACACACTCCAACACGCACAGACACACGTGCACATGCACAACACACACAGCAGCTTAGTGTGATGTAGAGTCTTGCCATGTGTCACGGGCCTGTCTGTTTATGAAGGAGCTGCTCAGTCAACCATGAACTGGATGGCTTCAACAGATACAGAGAAAACCTTGGTGGATGGCAAGGTCATGTGCGCGTGTGTGGGAAACAAACCCACACACCTTGAGTGTTTAATACGCGGACAGTCCCACCTTGAGCAGTGCGTGTAAGTGTGTGTGTATTTGTGTGTGTGTGTGTGGTACCTCGGGGGAGCTGGAGAGCTAAGGCAGCACTTCTGTCAAAGCCATCATCTGACTTATCTGACTGCTCTGGGCAATGTGTGTCTTATGGGTGTGTAAGTACAGTAAGGAGGTGTATGTGTGTGTGAGATGTGAAGACATACGTGAGCCCGTGAATGTGTGTGTGTGTGTTAGTGTGTGAGTGTGATGGATAAAACAGTCTTGGTTATCCTCCTGCTGTCTTATTAAAGATGGACAGATGTGGAAAAAGGCACATACTACTGAGGGAAATGAGTGAGAGGTCAGTGAGGAGAAAAAGAGGTGAGCACAGTGATGGAGTGAGAGGGCTGGAAGTGGAAAGTGACATAAAAATACAGAAAGTATGTAGTGTGGTATGAGTTAGAGTCGAGGGAGGAGGGATTGAAAGAAATGAGATGATGAGGATTGACAGCGGAAGAAGATTTGTACTAACAAAATGTAGCATAAATTAAAACACATGGGTAAAGTGAAAAGGTTGTGGAATAAAAAGGAGGCTGAAAAAGAAGAGGAAACTGAGAAAACAGATAATAAAGTAACAAACTAGGTTAGAGAAAGTAAAACTGTTAAACCTAACATTTAAAAAAAAAAAAAAACTCCAATTAAGTCATAGTGCACACATTTAGCAGTGAAATCCTTGCATCATAGTTGCTGTCAGTGGCTCCTCCCAGCATGGGGATCTTTAATATTCCACCACAGGACAACCACTTTGCTCTTAATGAGCTACACAAGTGCTGAGGAAGGTCAGGCATCTAAACATAATGAAGCTTTCCTTTTTTGTGTTTACAAAATGAGAAATGGCTTTGAAATGGGAACTATCCAGAATGAAAATGAGAACTGAATGTGGTTTTAATGGGCATATATAAGTATGCATGTTTAAGCAGAGGAGAAGATCTACCCAGAAATGTTGTCAGGTGATGTGAAGTGCTGGAAAACATCAGTGGCAGTGATTTAAATGCTATATTGTTTTAACCCAGTATGGATTATAAATTCTCCTTGTGTTAACTATGACACATAATTTGGCAACACAGTGTGAAAAGAAGATTTCTCAAAATATTTGATATTACTTTCAATGTAGTAATACATGATTGAGCACTCTGCTATTGTAATGTGTACAAATCTCTACTCACTGTCTGATCCCAGCGCCAAATCCTGCCTCGTTCCATGTGTACCGTGTCCGGTTGAACTGCTGCTGGCCGTGTGCAGGGACCAGCTCACACCTGACTGGGGATCAGCCGACCAGCCGCACAAGCTCTGCTCAAAGTCACAAACAGCCGACAGGGACGGAGTGGTGGCTACGGGTCAAGAAAAAAGACACAGATTGTGAATTTAGAAGTTTGATAGTGCATCTGTTTTAACTTACAGTAAATATAACTGATTATGAAGTGGCCTTTGCTTAGAGCACTGTAACAAATTTGAACTTTTTCTCTGTTTCTCATCATCGTTTTATGAGACCCGATGCTATAATTGATGACTTTATTTTGTGCTTTGAGTTTTTTTTGGCATTAGTGCACAAGTAATATGACATCTCAATGAATCATGCTGAATACAAATATTAGGAGTAAGGCATTATGTGAGATAGAACGAGCTAGAAAGAAGAAACGACAGAGATGAAAAACAGACAAAAAAATGTAATTCAGTGCATTTAGTTATGTAGCAACAACATGGATCAACAAGGACCCTATTGAACTACATCACACACAGTTACCGCAGTAAGGCTACTTGCCTGACAGTCGTTGACCTATAGCTGTAAAATCATATTCCCAATATGTGTCTGTCTGTGTGTGAGATACTCTGGCTGTGAGAGCTTATTTTCACTCACACAGAGCTTCCTGTGGGACTCTTGAATCTAACAGACTTCAAAGCCCAGAGGCCCCGTGGTGCACGATGACATCATGAGTTTGACCTTAAGAGCATTGAGTGTGTGCGCACGTGTGTGCCGACAGGAGACAGAGACAAAATTAATGCTGTCTGTGAGTGTGCTTGAACTTCGTACCGGGTCTCATTGCAGCAGTCGTCTGTTCCTCTCTGGGCAGGGTGGGGGTCACGGTGTCAGGTACAGTGGTGGTTTCTGCCAACAGCAGTAAAAACAGGATGAGACATGAGAATGAGACAACATGTGTATTATTCACTTTTCTCTCCAACATCATCAGCTATCATCAGCTGACAACCATAGATTGTATAAAACATGAACGTCGTATCCAAGATATCACGCATAAGTTTCTGTAGAGCTGAGAGAGAGTTGTGGCTCTGGCCGGCGCCATGTCTGCAACCTTATCCAAAAATGTTGCGTTGTTGCTCAAATAAGTCGGTGCCACCTGTAATGGCACCGACCTCTCAATCATAATAATTATAATAACTTTGGGGCGGTTGGTAGTGTAGTGGGTTAAGCGGCCGCCCCATGTGTAGAGGCTATAGTCCTCGCTGCAGCTAGCCCCGGCTCGAATCCCCCATCGGACGGCCATTTACTGCGTGTCACTCCCCCTCTCTCTGCCCCCTGCCTCCTATCTATCTTCAGCTGTCCTATCATTAAAGGCATAAAAAGGCCAAAAAGATAATCTTTAAAAAAAAATATATATATATATTATAACTTAAAGCCTTAATATAATTTGTATGGGTGAGTTCTAAAGAAATTCAGCCTCAGTACAGTTGTCATGAATGGGGCAATTAGCTATAGAGACCAAAAATCGTTCTTTGTACCAGGCTGTAAGCATGTTTATTTCTGCTGTGAAGTTTGGTGTTTTATTATGGGAGCTTATGAAGACTGACTCGTTCTGCAGCCAGCCTCAAGTGGACGCTCAAGGAACTATATTTTTATGGAAGCAATGGTTAACTTTCAGCATGCTCAAACTGTTTAACAAGTAGAGACAGTACTTTATTAAAATAATAAAATCTAAGCTCTTCTTTGTTCTACAGCTGCTTTGCCGCACACTGGAAAAAAGTAATATTTGCAGTGGCGTTTGAGCAAATTTAGATATTATACGGTAACGGATATTTGTACACACTTCACTGTACTGTGTATTAAGGCTGACGTTTGTCATGATCCAGGCGGTGACAGAGTGGGCTGAGGCAATGAGCTGGCATTCAGCTGAAGACGTTGCCACGCCACACTCATTTTACCCACTGCAGGTTGGCACACACACACCCACAACGCTATGATGATAGATGCTGCACTCAAACTGACCTTGGTGCACAGCAGCATGTGACCAGTGGTATGATAGATCAAACAGAGGCAAACACACACACACACACAGTCACGTCAGCAATGGGGTATGTCAGTGTAACCCGAAGACCTTCTGGTCTTAATAAGCAGTTTTCTACTGTTGGTTAAGATTCCTTAAATGGCCCTGAATGCTTTACCATCTCCCTCTCGCACACACAAACACACACACACACACGCTGGTTTAAGTAAGTCTATACATTAACGTAAGGGAACAGAAGATTGCCTGGCTTGCGTGGCGCAAGGCTGACACCACAAACCTCTTGCCAAATTATTCTTAGAAATGGCTTCTTTCTCTCTCTCTTGTTTTCTGCAATTCATTATACGGTCTGTCCTTCTTTTTTTTTCTTCATCTATCATTTGGCTCTGCAAACCCCCTCCATCTTTCCACTGTCTCTCTGTCATTTGTCACAATAAATCTGACCAGTTTCAGTTCTGCTTTGCAAAACCACCATCGTTGCCACAAAAAAACTCTCTCTACAGACACACAAACACACACACACACACACACATACACAAAGTCAAGCTCTCTTTTTCTCTCGCCGGCATAGAAGTGAAACCCTATCTAGTGTTGCTTCTCTTTAACCGCAACCGCAAATTTTCTTCTCCATAACTCTTTTGCTCTCGTTCTGTCATCTCTCCCTGAGGCATATTTTGATTTCCACTCATCCCCTTTGCTTTCGTCTGCCCGCAGATCTTTCTCTCTCTTTGTTAAGATTGCGGATCTTTCTTTTGCTCTTTTCCTATCTGTTGCTCTCCTCTCAACCTTTCAGCACTTCCCTCTGCGCTGTAACTCTGTCTGGTGTTATTTTATGTTAGTTCTAACCACCAGCACAGTAAATCTGAGACCACTGTTGATTTACTGCTTGTTTGGTTGTTCTAGATGTTTCCATGACTCACTTGGTGATCTATATATGTGTGTGTGTTTTGTTTAGCGTGAACTCTTAACCTTTGCCAGCCTTAATGCGTATTGTGTGTGTATAACTTTATTGAGTTGTTAGCACAATCTGCTCACAGTAAAAATATGCAGGATTATTATGTAACACACACACACACACACACACACACACACACACACACAGCATTAGATATTAACATTGGATAAGTAGCTCCCAGCTGCTGACATTAAGCTGTTTTAATTTGGTGCCCTTTACCACTGTAATTAGCCCCCCATATGGAGGGGGAAAGAGGGAGGAATGGAGATGAGAGAGGGATAGAGAGAGCGAGAGACACATAGAAATAGATAGAGAGAGAGAGAGACATGGAGAAGGAAACATAACCCTTTCCACCTCTCACCACCATTTTCCTAATTAGTGACCACACACAGCTCCTGTCAGCTCCCCATTTCTAACTCTATCTCCACTTGACTCGTCTAATCCAATTTTGCTCTGTTTGTCATCTACTCTCCTGTTATTTCTCCCTTTCCTCCTCCTCTTCATCATCTTCCTTCCCCCTTTTATTTCCATCCATCAGGGCCGACTCTGTAGCTACTGTAAAGGTCAGTAAAATAATTTAAATGAATTAGTTTATAATTAAATTCATTCCAACTTGCGATTGCTAGGAAGTTTTTTCTTTTTTACTAAACTTGCCTTACAGACACATGCACTGTAGTCACTTGTGTGGGAAAAGTGAGTCAGTCATGTTTTAGCCATCAGGATTCAAACAGGGTTGTAAAAGAAACACCAGTCTTTACATCTGTATTTTGCAGCTGGGTCATCCTGAAAACCACTGAGCTACCTACCATGAGTCTCTGTCTCTTTTTCTTTCACACACACACACCTGAGATACTGAAAAGGTGTTTGGTTCAGTTAACCATACACACATACACAAGCACACACATACACACTGTCATAGGCCCCAGGGCTCATTGCAAAGCTGCTGACTGAGCAGTGCTACGCGGAAACAGAGAGACGAAAACTGTTCAATTATCGAAAGAGCTCTAGGCATAAATCTACCTCTGTCAGCCTAAATAATGACTACTGACACAGTATGTGTGTGTGTGTGTGTGTGTGCGTGTGCTTCGGGAAGAGAGAGAAATGTCGTCCCTACTCAAATTATTGGTGACATGGTGCATGTGTGTGTGTGTGTGTGGTGGTGGTGGTGGGGTCCTTTACTTAATGACTTATGTGATCGACTGACTGATTAAATGACAGAGTCTTTGTGTGTTTAGCTTCTTTACAAGAGGAACCTCCACAAATAATTAGTTACTGTAAAAGCTCCTTAAGACATAAAACTCTATCCAGAGTTACTGTAAAAGCTCCTTAAGACATAAAACTCTATCCAGCAAGCTCTGTACGGTGCAGCAGTATGCATAGCAAGCTATATGTGTTCATTGCTACTACCCATTTGTGAAAGAATCAATACTACATGTTACATATGAAATGCTAAAACTGTATGGTGGAGATGGAGAGAGTAGAAAGTTCAAAGTGAAAGGAAACTTAGAGACTAGCTTTTTTTTTTTTGGGTCGTGGCACTACCAAGAATGGGGCTGCTAAATGTTTAAGTGTGACGTGAAATGAGAAGTGTTGGTGGAAAATATGAGGGTTTTTGGATGGAAATCATTACCAGTGATCTGAATGGCAAATCAGACAACTGCACTTAAAAAAAACCCAAAAGTGCAGGTTTTCTGGTGTTGAGTGGGTGGGAAAATGAGTTCTTTACAGCAGGAAACTCTTTCGAGACTAAATGCCTAATTAGCTCATTGTACAGCAAGCAACCAACAATATCTGTTTTTATGGTAAGTGCTCTACTGCGCCACAAATTTTAATGTCTGGTAGATGAGAAAAGAGAATTTCTGTAACCCAGTAAAATGTATCGGCAGTATAAGACCAAACATATGACTGAAGTAAAAAAAAAAAAAGCCTCCAATAATAAGACTGGCTAAAAAAGCAGAGCCGTGCACGACACAGATGAGACACTAGATGCCAAAGAAGCTCTTTATGTCAGGAAACTGAGTGTGAATTGCTCATTAGCCGACTGTGCAACAAAACACCATAAGGTATGTGATTGTAATTGTAGCCTTAAGTGTGAAGCTAAGTACGACAACAACTTAGATGATAAAAAGAAGCTGCTGGCAATAAATGGCTAACTACATCAGTGAACAGTAGTCAGCTACAAAGGAAATGAGTTTAAATGTGGCAAAAACCATTAAGCTAAGTATGCCATTAACTGCTCTGGAGAAAAGAAAGACATCTTTTTAGATCACGATGTTAGGATATAAGACCCAATCAGTACAATTTAGTCATATAAAATTAACATACTGTATGTAAATTCTTTTGTGTCTGTTTTATTCCTGTAATTTGAAACATCACAGAAGCTAACCAACATCAGATATTGTCCATATGCAACTTGAGAGTGATTGCAGGTTCTTGAATTCAAGCTGGTGGACTGCCCACATACATTTGAATCGCTTTTAACCACTAAAAGTTCAGTAAGAAGAGGAAGAAACCTCAGTGGTTCTGAGACCCTACAGATGAATCTTTGCATAAGCTTTCAAAACTCTAACAATTGATGAATACTGCAAAGAGGTAAAAGAGGTGGTGAGTCAAACCTAAATATTTAGATTGCACACAGACACATATAAACACACATGTACCCACAGCAGACCAGTGACCAGTCCAAAGTGTATCCATGTGTTATATCTTAAGGAGGAAGAGAAGGAAGTGATACACTTTAGAAGTGAACCGAAGATGGTTTAAAATAACTAAAGAATATACTGGATGTGTGCTTGACTTTCAGGAATTTAAAACTGGAACATCATCCCACTGGAAATATGGCCTGTTGTGTTTGTTGGAACAGTCAGGAACATTGAACCCCTCTGCAGTGTTGGGTAAGTGATTTTTTGTTTTGCCTCGACAAACACGGAAACACACTGTTGGTGTCTTGTAAAAATTCCTTTCAGTAACTAAGTGCAAGTTTCCATTTTTTTTCACCAACGTTTTTGGAAATTGTACAATACCTGATCGTGGTTTGGCTTGTCTGTGGAGACATGAAACATTTACCGCTGGTGCAAGATAATATTAGCTTTCAAGAACTCTAAAGTAAAGGTAGCCGTGGCGACAGGTTTGTTTTATGCTGAATTCAAAAGGCTGTGACAGGTGAGGGATAAAGTAAAAAAAAAAAGAAGATGGGTCTGTAGAAACAATGTGAGAGGAGCAAGAGGGAGACGAAGAGGTGGAAGCAAATCCACGAGGGTATTGAGGTCAGAGGAAAAGTGAAGGTGAAGACGTAGGTGATATATGTGTGTGTGTGTGTGTGTGTGTGTGTGTGTGTGTGTGTGTGTCAGGCCACTCTGTTTGGGGAGGGGGGTTGTTACAGGAGCCTTGGCAAGGAGACGAGAGTGATTAAATTCTTCTGATGGGGAGGGAGTCAAAGGGGTGGAGACGCAGCGGGTACTGCAGAAGCCACAAACATTTGCACACTCTACCTCCCTCTCTAACATTATTTTCCATTCCCTCTAATGTGTTTATACCTGTGGTATAAAGGAGCAGGGTTAGGTCTGCAACAAGCTCTGTTGCTACCAAGCAACTGGTTTATTTCAAGTTATCTGAAATAATCTTGGCTCCAACATTTATTAAGAATGAAACACTAATTATTATTTGTGAGTAATTAAATGCATCGGATTTAAGAAATACATATATCCATTGCTTTAAAAAAATATTCTGCAATCTGGTCAATTGTCCTTGTTGGTAAATGTAGTGTTTTCAGTAATTTCATGACTGTAATCTCTGGAGGAGTGAAGGAATAAGAGAAGACGGGAAGGAGGAGCAGAGGAGAGAGATGAGTGGGTGTAAGTGAGGACACATCCCACCAATCACATGGAAGTATCTGGACTGGACCCATGGCTCACATGTGAAAGCGATCAGCAATGTTGGACCTGGAAAACACTCACTCACACACACACGCACACACACACGCACACACACACACACACACACACACACACACACACACACACACACACACACACACACAAACACACACACACACACACACACACTTGGCTAAACCTGAACGATTGGCTGGAAACCTGGAACAGCGGAACACCTCTAGAATGTTCTCGAACAAGAACTCTAAACAACATTTCCCTCCCACTCGCCACTGTAACTTTGGACGTGTGTGTGTGTGTGTGTGTGTGTGTGTGTGTGTGTGTTTATTTTCCATGTCCATACATCATCAACAGACACACTGAAGGTTCTTTGCTATCACTCACCTTGCTTGTTACACCACATGGTTCAAACTTGTTATTATTTTAACCTTTATTTAGGCTTTGTGACATGAAAATTTAATCCAGTTATGTTTGCTTTTCCAACAAGTGCCTCACATTTATAAAAGTCACCTCTTTTCTGGCCACTGACTCATTGAGAGCAGTTGTTAAGGTCATCCAGAGATTCAAACTGACACGCTGCCAGTCCAAGTGCCAACCTCTTTGGCCCAACTTCACACTTTCAGGCAAATCTTTTAGTGAGAGGCGACCTACATGACATCACCCCGATTATACCTTGATCTAACAGACGTAGGGCATTGGGTCGGGTTGGGAACAACAATGTGTGTCAGGCATGATGATTGTTTTATCCCATGTAGTGTCATTGTGGACAACCAATGCCGCATCACGCCATGCCTCACGGCGAATGGCATCCCGACAAAAAGAAAGTTTTTCCGTGCACATCTGTAAACACGGCAACAAAATGAAGAGAGGAATGGTTTTGTTGATGCTGAAGGCAAACATGTGATAGAGTGTTAGTCTTTCTTTCTTTTTTAGGGTTTTCTGAACATAAGACCAATATCATACCTTTGTTTGTTCACATTGAATGGAAGTTGGCCCTTAGCAACTCCTTCCAGGTGACATTATGCACAATGAACCAACATGTAGTGTGTCATGCCTCTTGGCCAAGACACGGCAAGAATTTACGACTATACAATTGCCTTACACAGTAACCTTCATGACAAACAAAAATATTGTGTAGTCCAAATAGGAATGAAACAGTGATGCAGTCTACCAATTGTAGTGTCCCCATTGAGATAATCATTATGGTTTTGTTGGAACACAGGGGGAAGAAGCAAACCTTTTGCCAGAGTCTGGTTGGCAGCGTCTAAGGTTTCGTGACAAGTGAAGATCCACGATTCAAAGAGCAGCAACAGCAAAAGATGAATAAAGACAAAGATGTTATGATCTCTCTCTCTCTGTCAGTGTTTTTCTCTGTTATTTCCCCCCCAAGTACCCCACCCATTACACTGCCGTTTTCGATGGAATGGGAACCTGCGCATGTATTTACACAACTAAGAACAAACCTTTGTCTTTATGCCAAACAGGTGGTGTATGTGTGTGTGTGTGTGTGTGTGAGTGTGTACATATGTGCCTGCCCGCCTGCCAACAACTAGGTGTGGAGTGAAAGAGATGAGCGCACAGCAGATGTTCTGATAGCTCAGTCATTAAAACATGAACAAAACTGGCAGCCTGGCAGCTCTCACTTCACATCCAATAGTTGGGGTTACAAGACCTAAATTACATGTTGCCTCCATAGCTAGCGTGAATGATCAGAATGAGTCCTGCAATAATATTCTGGCTTTTGTTTCTGTTTTTGCACCAGGGGTTTGGTACAATAATGAGATGCTAAACTACATTATTGTGTGCCCTCTAAGAACCCTGAATCCGTAATTTCAGATTTCTTCATTGTAATTGGGTGCTCAGATTGTCTCTCCCATGTGAGGAAATTGTTTTACAGCCCTGAAGCCAGGTCAATGCGCTTCACTGTAAAAATATGAAAACAATTCAGCGGCAGTAATGGAAAAGCAATTTCTTCTGGAGTTTGTTAAAGCTGGTGTTTAGAGGATATGAGGTTTGTGACTGGCATTATATCATAACGTCTTAAAGCAAACGCCAACATGCTGCTTACACACACATATAGTATGTGTAATACTTGACGCTTGTCATCCTACTGAATGATGTATGGAGGTAGATCTACAATTTGTAATGCTAAATACGGATGTAAATGACATCATATAAACAATTCTGCCATGCCAAACACTTTAAATGAGTCCAGGTTTGTTATTTATGACTAACGGGAACAGAGGTCTGAATCTAACTACTAAATAATACAAAGGCCATTCTGACTGCTGCATGCACTGCAGGCTGGCCTGTGTGTATGTGTGTGTATTTGTGAGTGTGTCAGTGGACATGTGATTGCCTTACACCGCTGATGTCTATCACTTTTAATGTGGGGTAGCTTTGTAGATATCATGCTAGGAGTAAAGAAAAACCAAATGCTGCCTGTTTAGAAATTGAAGAAAATGGAGGTATTAGATAGAGAAAGGAAGACGACCTCTTAAGATTTCATCTGAACGGAGACGGAGAGGTGCTGTTAGGCCTTTTCCTGTATGGCTTTTTATCTTACTTCCTATCTGTAGCCTTGTGTGTACGTGTGCATATGTGTGTGTGAATTTATACAAGGGGTCCGCTAGAGTTGAATGTGTGTGCGTTTTTTGTGTGCTTGTGACTTATGTGTAAACAGCTGTGTTCAGCGGACTGAAGCTGATGCACTCTGCTGAATATTTTATCTCCCATTACAACGCACATACACACACCCACAACACGCACAGGCGAGCAGAGAGACAAAGTCTATTTTGTCTTCAGTCAGATGGGCTTTTCGGTTTTATTGTTTTCATTTATAGCACCAGCAAAATAATTGTGACTGCATTACTGATGAGATCATGCGTTTCTCAGTGTAATGATCCCAATGTTACTTAACATGGAGACAATTAAAAACCAGACAAAGAGAAATTTAAGAAAATCCGCTAAGCTTCTAACTTGTATTCTTGTCATAGTGTGTGACTGTGTGTGGTATCTAGGATGGTAGCAGGAGCAGTTGCTGTGGTGTTCATGCAAAGTGGGAATGAACTGTTATCATGTCTAATGCATGGATTACATCCAGAAGGCAAACATCTGGCATGCAGACGCAGACAGCCAGACCAGCAGACAATCACTGAAACGGCGCAATAGCCAAGAGGTTGATCCACGCTGTGATCATGGAGATGATGGTTGCAGATGACGTGCATGATGTCGTTAAGCGCAATAACAAGCGATGTGTATGGAGAGGATAAAACACTGCCGGTGCAATCACAATGGACATATAAGGACACGTTTATCTACATTAGGAAGAAATAATTCACTGCCATTCATGATATACAATTGATAAATGCTAGATAATCAGTCCAGTGAAAGCCCTAATCTTTTTTATGTCGATGTTTTACTGTTTGGTTTTCGTTGTGCCTGAGGGTTTTTATATCAGCGCATGCTCCAAATGAAAAAAAAGGGACATTTCCAGCAAGAAAAGACTTCAGAACATGCCACCTCTTATGTCCTCTAATTAAGGATCGTAGTAATTAAATTTCTTTACAACATTTAATCAGACAAACTTTAAAACAGACAGAAAGTGTTTTATTGTTCTATTAGATGTGTTATAACGGATAATCTTCCATGTTATCTCTGGTAATTAGTGCTCATTTGTCCTACAGAGACAAGTGTTGATTTAAATCAGATCTTTTATTGATATTTTCTTTGTTATGTGTGAATTCTATTTTATTTTTTACTGTAATACAGTCATGGTAATCCATTAAAACCTGTGTCCCTTCTATCCCCATCCTCACCAACCTCTTGGCTAGTCCTGACACATCTAGGATATAATGTCCCCTTTGGACTCTCTCTCTCTCTCTCACACACACACTCACACACACACACACACACACACGTTCAGACATACAGAGATCTAGAAGCAGGCCATCAGTTGCAGCCAATAGCCCACTTCACGTCCACTGGGAACAGGTACGTGTCATTTCTTTTTCTTGTCTTCACCTCTCACATGTCACAACCTGACTAAACCAGTAAGATCTGATGGCACATGAAGGGAGGCGAGGAGAGGAGAGAGACATCCGTTGGGCTCTGCTTTCTCCATAACAGAAAAGAATACTAAGACAAATATCAACAAAGTCGACATTGTGGCTGGATTTATGCAGCACGTCATTATTGCTCAAGTTAAGTAATAAATGTGTAATTGTACAGAGACCTGCTTTATTGTGGAAGTTATTGTGCAGCTGAGAATAATTTGCTTGCCACAGCTAACAAGCTCCACACAACAGTAACATATTGTCATAAATGGTTGTTACACAGCTCAATAAAGAAACATATAGACTAATGATCTACATTCATCACTCTGCATCATATTACACCAAACCTCAAGTGTAAAAATATATCAAATGGAAGATACTGAGGAAGCAAAGCGGATCCTTAACAGAACAGATCAGAGATTGATCATGAATAACAGAATTCAGCAGACCATGTACGGCACCTAATCCTTCACAACACACTAGCGACATGTTATTAACATAATATGCTGTGAACACAATATAGTACAACTACACAGCTGGCCATTATTAGTGGTAAAAGTCCCATGACCTAGACATGTTAATCCCAGTCCAGACATGCTGCAATACCTCCTATAGAGCAAGATGATTAAATTCAACCACTATGCACACATACACACGCACACTCAACTATATGATAGGACATATATATATATATGTATATAAATGTAAGTATACTATGAAAGCGCACATACTTAGCCACAAATGATCATAAAGCATGCACACTAATTACATACGTCAAGGAGATGGATGGTGTGATTTACACAGGACATTTACACGGTCTCTAATGTTGTTTTTGTAATTATGTTTATGGATCACGTAATATACATATATGTGCTGAAGTATCTTAGTAATTACGATGATATATGTATGATTTTGAAAAGGTTGATCTCGATCACGGCTGGATAATTTATCTTAATTGTACGTTTTAAATGCTGCGTTGTATTTTATCTGTGGCTCATAAATAAAGTGAATTACTGCGTTTTATGTATGTATCTGTCTGCATTTTTGTACGAGTGCCAAATGTACATTCCTGCAAGCTTGTCTGTGCTCATTACAGTGTGTGTGTGTTTCTGTCTGGAAGTGTGTGTAGCCTTCACTTTTCTTGCATATACACATGTGTGTGTTCTTACCAGGCAGGTCACAGCCAAGGACCTCCATCCTCATGCCGATCCCAGCAGGCGACCACCTCTCCGGAAAGACTCTGATGTACTGAGCCACTATCTCATCAAACCTCCGCACCTCTGGAGTGTCATAGTGGCCATTTCCTTCGAAAATCTAAGAGCACATGTTGATAGCAATGTTATTAGTGTTCAGAGAGTTCTTACAGTGCTTTCCTATTTTCATTTTAAAACAGGGAAAAATAAGGATGAAACATTTCCCCTCCCACATAAATAATGTGTTCCTGCCAATTTTGGACATTCCTAAGTTTAATTTGTGCACTCAACAGGAAAATATTGCAGAGTTGTGTAGCCTGCTCCACCGGTGACAGCTGCTTTTTGACTGAAGCTCAACACAGTAAAATCCTGCTGTGTCTTCCCAGCACTGATTCAAAAGAAAATGTGTTGCTTGTCCTAGAGTTTGTCTTAAAACCAAAACTGCGTCTGTGATACAAAATGATGAGTGATAGGCTTTACTCCAATATTTGTTTGATATATGTGACATCTGTCAGAGTGGGTGCATTGATACATTGTTCTGTGGTGAAGACAGCATTGAGGATAAGTATCGTGAAACAGCTGAGAAAGACATTAACGCTGTAGAGGTAGTAAAAGTTGTCATTTCACCACTCCACCCTTCACATCTCATTGAAAAACAATAGCAACAGAGTAAGCCTGTCTCTCCAAAGTCATATAACGCTCCTAATCAGCATTGTTTCCAAGAACGGCATGACATGTGCCATAAAAATAACAACAGAGACGTGTGTTTCCTTTGATTTTCAAGTATTTTTGAGGCAGCTTGCAAGAGCCTCTGGCAAAAACAGAATTTATTACAAGCTGAAAACTGACTAGACTGCACTGATCCTCTCAAAATGTGGGCTTTGAAAGTTATATTATTTTCATTAATTTAATTGTATCTTCCATCATTCCAATTTCTTAAATTTTCAAAAAAAAAAAAAAAAAACTTATGGCGATTTTCCCAGGACGCTCATTTAAAGACCAGAAGATGAGAGAGATGGAGTGCAGGATTTCAGCATCAGGAGGAAAACCGAGCACTCAGTAGTACTATTAAAGCGTTTTAAGACAGAGTCTCAGAAAAGAGACCCAAGTTTAAAGTGCTCTGTCTCACAGTGTGTTAGACTGCCAGCAGTACTGAGTGGTGATGCAGGAAAGACATTTTTAATTAACACCCATGAGAGACAAATAGAGGATGAGCGAATGAGAGAGAGGATGAGACACAGAGAAAAGCAGAGAGAGAGAGAGAGAGAGAGAGAGGACTCAGAGAGAAAGACAGTAGCAGGAAAAATGAGGAGTAAGGTGATTAAATTGAATTATTATCAGAGCTGAGGCTGTAATAAAATGCCTTTTTTCCTGAAAATGACAAGGCTGGGAGATAAACAGAGAAAGGAAGAAAGAGAAGACGGGGAAAAGAGAGAGAAAAGAGGGATTGAGAGAAAGACAGCTATAAATAAACTACAAATGAGGGAGAACTGACAGTGACAATCAGGGAAAGGAGAATACATATGTATGTGTCAGACAGACAGACTGTGTTTGAGTGTGTGTGTGTGTGTGTGTGTGTGTGTAGGTGTTTACCTTAGCGAACCCAGTCTTGCTGTCAGTAATGTAAGTCCAGTCTTTGCCGGTCAAGCTGTGTGCCAGTTTGTACTTCCTGACAAATGCTCTGTTCTCAGCGCTGGTGCTGCCCTCCAGCCCTCTTGCACCCTGGGTAATAATCCCACGCACCATCTTGGGCACACCAAGGTCTGCCTGCAACACAAAGACAAACATAATCATTGTTGTTAGCTCGCTCTCTGCACCACAGAAAGCCAATCACTTTCCAGATCCCACATATTTTGTGGCAACTCAGACTTTCCCTGTGGCGTGCACACAATCGATCAGTGCTGGTGTTCCATTACACACCTTTTAACAAGTTGGCAGGATTAAGGACTGGGTTCTTCTTCGTATTTTTATTTATTTTTAGAACTGGGTCAGCTCAGAAATACAATACAAGTGTTGGTCAATATTCTTTCATTTTCATAATCTTGTCTCTCTTGTCATGTATTCCTAGTTTTTCCTTTTTGCAGTATCCTAACTTCACCACCTCTTTTGGCTTTGATATCATTGTTTGTCCAGTATAGATTTTTCCATGATTTTGTTACGGCAACAGTCTGTAATGTCCTGTAATATAAAGAAACAAGATAAGGTGACATACCTGTAGCCACTCTTCTCCAGCTATGGGTTGTGTCGGGTTGGGAAACCAGCCTGACCGACTGGCCACCAGCCTGGCAGCCCCCATCGAGCCGTGGATGTCTCTCATGGATGACGCAGATATCTGGGAGTCGGGTAGCAGCCCAGACAACATGCCTTGCAGCTCTGAGCAGGGCGCATCTGAACAGGGGAGAAAACAGAATAATAACTTAATGTAACCACTGGTCAAGCATGAAATAAACGTTTTAACCGTTTTCTTAAGTTACAGGTGGAGAAGATGATTTCTAGTCATTATTCTATAAAAATCAGCGTGTAAAAATAATGTTGATGTGTGTAGTAATGCAATTCACAGGAGAGCTTGGGAAACTTTCCTCAACTCTTGCTTATTGTTTCAAAGATCAGTAGAGCTGCCAGAGGCGTAATATGGTCAGCTGCCAAAAAACTGTATTCATGGGTTGTCTAAAAAACAAAACCCACAGGACAAACAAGAAAACATAATTGGTGTGAAAGGGATACTATGAATTCAACCTTTTTTTCTTTTCTTTTTTTTTTGCAATAAATAAGTGCCTGTGTCAGGCTGCCAGGAAGGAAGATATTCTTTGAGTGATGGAAATGTAATATAATTTTATATGCTGTCATTATCCTATAAGGGCTATTAGATTTTCACTAAATGTGACGGCTCTGGCAAAAAGAGTTTGCTGTATTGCTAAACGTCTTATACTTCGAACCTCTTCATGAATGAACGTGACTTTAAAGTCAGGTTGATCTCATCGTGGAGCAAAACTGTCGTGTGATTGTGACATCAATTGTTAAAACAACCACCGATGCGCTTTCCATCGGCCCATTTCATTATTTTTTCCTTCTTGCAGCGGGAAAGTTGATGCATAACTTTAACCAAGCTACCAAAGGGGATTCTTCATGGGGAATTGAGCCAGAGAACTCCCAAATGGAGGAACTAAATGAAAGCGTGTTGCAGATCAAAGGGATTCTGTGTATTATACAGACAAATGTGTTTTAGTCTAACAAGCATCAGAATGTTATTGCCATGAATAGTGATAAAAAAAACAAAAAAACAAAGTGACCGTTTCTATTTTAGAGAAAAACTGAAGGAAAAGAGGAAGGAAGGGTAGAAGAAGAAGAAATAGGATAAAAGGTGAGAAGGAGGAGTTAAAGGACAAGGAGAAGATAAAGAGATAGACAAAAGGTCAAACAGAAGGATAGACTGGAGAGAGGATGAGTGAATAGAAAGGGTGAGAAAGATAAAGAGGGACGCTGGTGAAAAGATGGAGAGAGAACCGACTGACAGTGAAGGGTGACAGTGATTGATGGTGACATTCTTCGGGTCTACAAGGAGATGAATGTTTAATGCCGTGACGTTTGCAGCCGCGCCTCGCTATGGTAAATAATGAATCAACAATAAACAACAACAGCTAAGCCATGCTAGATGAGCCCCCTCAAGCTCCATAATAGACTCTATAACTGATTAGCCAGAAGAAAATTCTATTATTGTGTTGTTTATTCTATGTTTTTTTTATTTTTGCATCTATTTTTTTTAAGCAGCTGCACTCCAGCAGGGTTTTTTAATACAGGGGTGCAGTGGGAGTCGATGAGAATATCATCTCTGGAGATGACAGTAGCAGAAATAAATAGATAGATATCACACCCCAGCATGAGAGTCCTTAAAGCTCACACACATATAAACACAAAGGGATACATGCACCAGTACGTAGAAGTTGAATAGTCAAGGTCTCTCACACACATCCACTCACACATGCTCTGATATTTAGCCCACACACGGATTCACATACTCTCCCACTGTGCTTTTCCTGATAACAGGGCCTTACAAAAGCTGTAAAGTACACCACTGAGGCTCTACCTAGGTGATGCACGTGCACATGGCTGCACACGCACGTCTACTTTTACAAACATGCACACGTACACAATTCTGGCGAGGAAAAGAAAACGATAAAGGGTGCTAAAAATAAATGATTGATATGTGCTGCAGGGCTAAAATAAAATGAGATTAAGGAAGAAGGAACGGGGAAAAGATTTAAGGGAGGGGATGGGAAAGAGAAAATGAGAGAGAGAGACTGAGAAAAAAGTGGAAGCTGTCAGCAAAGGCAATAGAAGGACAGTGGGAAAAGTAGAATGAGGAGGAAGAAAAACAGAGCGGCACTGAAGAGGAATAGGTAGAAAGTGAGAGAGACATAAAAGTGTGATTTAAGTTAATGACATGTCACTGACTGACTGCTTTATGCCTGCCTTTATAGGGCATTATCACATTCCCCCTGGTAGTGTGTATGGGTGTGTACTTGTCAATATGTCTGTGTGCAGGGAAAGAAAAAGAAAAGATACTGCATAGCCATTAGTGGGCATGTTTGGTTATAAGTCTTCTCTGTGGGTTATAGGTATATCTCACTGAAACTGTGCCAAAACAGTGTGTTTTCCCTTTGCTTACCTTTAAAGTAACAAAGTCTGACATCCTTCTCAACCAAAAGCTGAAACTAGTCTGAGACTGTCACGTTTTTGCATATAAAGTCAGTGTTTTCCTCAGCCCTGTGATGGATTGCAGACATTACACAGCGGCACGGACAAGCAATACATGGGGAGACATAAATAGCCCAAAAAAGATGTGTTGAGTTGGACCTCACTGCTGAGAGTATAGTGGGAAAAGTAAGGTGATATATAATGCAATTTCAGGTGTTAAAATAGGGTAAAAAAAACACAACAAGAACACAGGCAGGGATACCTGATATATGCCACATCACTGTGTCTCTATTACACGCACACACAGGGACACACGCAAGCAGTATCATATTGTTTTGGTGTGACTGTGATTTGTGTAGGTGCTGAAATAGCCCTCCTAGATAAGAGCATATCGGTCCCTCTCAATGGCCACTACGGTGGCTGCAGAGAGAGGTCCTAACCTAATAATGATACGGGGGAGCTGGGACACACACACAAACTCAAATGGATTGAAACTCTCTCTCTCTCTCTCTCTCTCTCTCTCTCTCTCTTTTTCTATAACACACAGACAGACACACAAACACAGACAGTCTAATTAGGTTTTATCTATTTATAGTATTGAGCTGATTATGCTGGTTGAAATCGTGTTTGTTTGCCAGGGCTGCAGATGAAAGCTGAGAGCCTGTTACTCTCTGATGTTATCACCCACACATCACACTCTAGTATTATTCTATTAGGACTGAGTGTGTTTCTCTGTATGTGTGTGTGTGTGTGTGTGTGTGTGTGTGTGTGTGTGTGAGTGGGAGACAGAGAGGGAGGATATGTATATGAAAGAGCAAGGGCAAGAGTGTGAGTGCACATGAGAGTGGGTGTGTTGTGTGCCTGTGGAAGAAAGAGATAGATAAGAGAAAGGAAAGTATGAATAGAAGTATTGGTAGATTGGATGGACAAATTAAGGATTTATTCAGGATTAGAAGATAAAGAACACATTCACATTTGACTTTTCTTTTCCAGGAAATGTTTTCTATGGGAGTTATTTATGCCACGACCTGGTGCAGAAGCTAGTATATCACTGGTATAAAATCTGGAGACCACTACCATGTTTTTACAAGAGTGATTCCCATGAGGAGATGGGCCAAAAAGGTCTGAGAAAATCAACAGAAGAAGACACTTCATCTTTCTTACCCGTAATCTGACAGCCGTAAAGCTCGAACCGCAGTGCAATGCCGTTTTTCCAGGTCTGAGGTCGGATACGCACAAAACGGGCCAGGACTGGCTGTGGGATCCGATTCAGGACCACCTCAGTAGCGTCAGTATTGGCATGGAAAACCTATTTGTAGAGAGAAGAAGAGAGGGAGTTTAGTGACACTACATAAATGGCTGTTTTTTCCTTGTTACGCTCTACAGGAAAGCAGAGTAAGGGATGCAGCCGATAGGACAAAGGATAAAGTCTGATTACAGAGAGTTAAAATTGGCTTTGCTTCGATACGTATAACAGTTTTCTGCAGAGGTTCGGTGGAAAAGGACTTAGTAGACTTTTTAACTTGGAGAGACATTTTGTTTAAACAGTCTAAATTAGTCAAAACAGACTATTAAACAACAGATATCCATAGCAACTATATTTCTGATTCACCCTGGACAGTTTTATCGTTGAACTAAGGGCAACATAATTTAACATAAGTTAAGATCACAGCAGTCCGATCTTTCTCTTCTACTGCATAATACATAAACACACACACTGAATATATTGTTCACAAAGGAGCAAGTGCAAAGGTGTTCTAGCAAGCTCACATGCACGATCTGAGGGCATGCAGTGTGTAATAAATCAAAGAGTGCAAGTATGTGGGAGAGCATCCTCTTCTCACGTCCTCTTGACTTAACCACACACACACACACACACACACACACACACACAGGAAAACATAATCTTTATTCCTTCATGCACAGAGAGCAAAGAAAAACACAGGCTGTCGCCTCTCAATGCACACAACATGATATACACAAACACACTGCAGACACAACTGTCTCACACACACACAAACACAACAGGACACACATTGTCTCTCCATAGCCTCACACAGTGCCTCCCAAGCTCGCACACTCACATGTGCACATACACACGAAATGATTTCCCCTGAAAACACACACAAAACAGATAAAAAGGAAATTGAATGCAAGCGCGCATGGCCAGAAGCACTCTTTTTCTCTCTTGACACCAAGACTTTACATCTCTGTCTGTCTGTCTGTCTGTCTGTCTGAGTGTCATGTCTCTCTCTCTCTCTCTCTCCATCATCTCTGTTGAGCTCTCCACAGGAATACACAGCTGGGCCTCTGCTCTTTTTCCTATCATTTCATTTTCCCTCCTCCTTCCTGTCTTCCTTTTTGACATCTATATCCTTTTCCTCTCTCTCTCTCTCTTTCTCTCTCTCTCTCTCTCTCTCTCTCTCTGTCTCTCTCTCTTCCTATGACATTTTGTGCTGTAAGAACAAAAAATCTGAGAATCTATCCTGTTGTTTCATTAGAGAACATCAAAGGCTGTTTTCCCTCTTTCTATTATGTTACATCAGTACTGAAAACACAACATAGCGTGTTTATTACAGAGCGAAGTAAACCTCATTCAAGAGAGCCAAAGGCCTTGCAATTACTTGCTTCGGTACTCATTTATAGATGTTCGCTTTGTTTGTGTGTGTGTGTGTGTAAACTGACTATTTTCCTCCAATCAATTAAACAGCAGGACCCGTCAGGAGTGACAAAATATGGATGAAAGGGGTTTCTGACTTGCAGGAACAGGAGCGGGCTACTAGGTCAGCTGGGAATCGAACCAATGACCCACTGGGTGTATGATACAAAGTCAGACCCACTGAACTCATGCCCTTACAATGGCCTTAATACCAGAAACTGTGACCAGTTAAATGATGGAAAAATGCCGAAAGGCCCCAAAAGACTTAATGGGATTGTGGCAGCAGACTGTAATTACAAGTGTGGCTGTGTGTGTGTGTGTGTGTGTGTGTGTAAAAGTGTAATTATGAAGTCTCACTCTAAGGAGTTCGGGGCTTGCGGGTGCTTTCTGATTTCCCTTGGTGCGCACTGAAACATTTCCTCAGCAAATGCGTGCACACACACACACACACACATACACACTTGAATGTATGTGTTTGATGTATGTGGGCATGTGTGCTATGAGTCTTTTTGGTTTCTTTTTTACGTGCCATGTGTCTGAATGTCTAACCTTGTCCCTGTACTTTAAATAGGTAACCATAACAAATCTGGTGTCTGTACATAACCGTACCACTGTAACTGTAGCTCCTTCATCTACTACTTGATGCAAAGCTTTCACTGTTGCATCTGGTCTTTAACAATCTCAGTAAATGGAAAAACAGAGTAAGAACCACTGCACACATGTATTGTCTTTGTGAGAACTGTCAAGAAATTGTCTCTTAAATATTCTGAATCATTGCCAAGCTGACCTCACTGTCAAAATTTAAATATGTTTTTCTACACAGTGCATATTTTAAACTGCTTTGTGACTTTATCTTCAGTTTTATCTTCCCTACTCGGTCTTATCAACCCACATTAGATCAATGAACAGCCACGGGTAAGACGTAAACCTACCTAAAATATTTTAATTTGCAGAAGATTGCCTGCTTATGATGCAGTTATATAGGGTATATTATAGAAAGTAGTGTCAAACTGCAACAACAGAAGCCTACCCTCCAGGTTGTGGCTCAGCAGTGACAATCCACAGTGAACAGAAGTAAGGTGATACGTAGCATCTCTGAGGTCTTAACTCTGAAATTCACAGTTAACGCTTTCTAAAAGGCTTCTGCAACAATCACCTAATGGACTACACCTGCAACCCAGCTCAGGTTCTTGCGTGGGTGGGAGAGTGAGAAGTGTAAAATCAAGCATCTGTTCACCTCAAGGTTCCTGGTGTCAGCTTGCTTCATCTCTTAACACAGGTGGAAACATTTGACCACTAAAGCAACACCGCCTAACTTTTCTACCATTAAATAACAAATCATTTTGATGTTACGCTGACGTGTAATCAGCTTTGTGAAATAAAAGGCTGAAAGACAAAGTTGTCTACTCTGTCCACAAAAGTAATATAATCATCAAATAAATATACTTGTGTACAGCCGTCCATGTGTGTGACAGTGGTATTCTTCAACTCAACAAACCTACACAAAACACACACAGATGCACTCACAAACACGAACACACACATACATATATATATATATATATGTAGGCCAAAATAAACAAGCAGAAATGTTGTTTAACACCAAGAGCGATTCCAAGCGAGCAAAAAAAGAGAAATCTTCTCAGTTCAAATGTTACTTTCATCTCTCAATGACAGTCAAAGGTGAGACACGTGAAGTGAATGTTGTTTTCTCCTTCATTTATACACTCACCGTCACTACTGAATAACAATGGTGTGCAGGGCAGAAGGACACATATTATGTATCGCTGCTACTGGTTTGTAGTCAGACCTAACCAGGTCTAACGTGTAACTACCGGAAAAGAGGTATATGTTCACCTCATGGGGAAGAAAAGAACAGGTGTGTGTGTCTGTGTGTGTGTGTATGTGTGTGTGTGTGTTGCTGGTTGTGAGCCTGCAGGGCCACAGTCAGTCAGCCAGTGAAGACCAGCATAGACTCGTTGAATTATTCAAATGTCCGTGCTGTGTGTGTTTTGTGTATAGATGTGTGTAGATAGACTTATAAAATAGTAAAGCACCCCCCATCTCCTTTAATTTCATCACACAAGGACAGATTGGCACATACACACAGACGCATAGATGTCAGGGAGGTAACCTGTCTATGACAGCTGAATCCCGGGAAGTGTGACAGTTCAGTCCACAAATCTCAAAAACCAAATGACACATGGCACCCTTATAATAACCCCGTTTGTCCCCTTCCTCTCTTTTTTCTCACAGCTTTTCTTTCTTCATTTGTCACAAACTCTTTTCTCCTTCTCCCCTTTGACCTCACCCCCCCCCTGCTGCCTTTCCCTCACCTCACTTCGCCCCACCCTCCTTCAACTACTCTGTCGTTTTATTTAATTTCCCCTCTCCTGACATCCTTCCCGGCTGTGTTGCTGAGACCTCTGATCTATCCAGAGGGATTTGTGGTCAACACCCTTGTCTGCTATTCTCATTATTCCTCCTCTCCTCCATGCCTCCGTTCATCCATCCATCCTTCTTTCTTTTGCTCCGTGGTTCCCTAGTGAACACTTCTTTCCCCCCTTCTGCCTCTTTCCTTCACTCACTTGTTCCCCTATGAACCTCACTTTTCTCCCTTTGGATTCCTCCTCTCTTCCTCCCTCTGCACAGCTCAGTTTCTCCTCTATATCAGCTCAATGCTTGACTGGTTGACCTTTTGTTTTCTTTCTCTTTTTCTGCATTTCTTTCTTTGCTAATTTTTTTTCATCTTTCAAAAACTTTCCTCTCATCACGATCCAGTCTCATTCCACCCACGTCTCCTTCCTCCATACCTCTCTCTCCATCCATCCTCCCTCCCACAGATTAAGGTGGGAATAGGAGGTTTTTGGTCTTGGCCAAGGTCCAGTGTTGTAATGGCCACAGACAGCTCTGCCTGCAGCAATTCAGGAGGGCTACGTAATGACATTTGTACCATGTTGAGCTTAAATGTACCTCTCCCAGCAAAAGGTCTCAGACTCCTCTAGACGAAGACTCAAACTGAGACAACATCATTTCTCAACCGGAGACCTCAGGTCACTGAAAATCGCTGCTTTTCTCTCATCATGTGAGAAACCTCCCATAACCATGCCCACGGCCAATTTTGTGCACTGAATCATAGAATAGTTGAAGTTATACTCATAGAGTCATTATTTTTTTCTGCTTCTGTAAAATGCAAATGCACATGAGCAGTCAAATGATCTGACATGACCTGATCATCAAGAAGGGATATGAAAACTGGCTGCTGCGCAGTAAAAGCAGAAACTTTATGGATAAAAAGATAGAGAAAACTTAAAATATGATTTCAATAAAGAAACAGCACAGCGTATTAGTTCTGCAATGATGATTTCTAATACAATCTTCTTCGCCCGGTATTCCCTCACAAGTCATGTATACTTTGCCCATCTGTCTGCTTTCCACTCTTTTCACTATCTGTCATTTGTGAGCCTGTCAGTACATTGTGGGAATGAATGCAGTATGAATATTACTTCTCCTTCCCCCCAAAAAAGTTAACATATATTCCATATGTCCCATCTGGTTCACAACAGGCCTTTAATGACATTATCAAATACATTACAGATCGCACAAATCACCATGATGCTGTGTGACAGTGGCGCCGCCCCCTATGGGCTGACTCCCAGATGTTTAAAACCAGAGTTTGTGCACAGTGGCTGCTTTATTAAGAGTTAGTCATCCAAGACAAATGCTTACATACAAAAAAGAGGTTGTAAACATACATTTGTTCACATGCATGCATTTGGCCGTGTCTTTGCTGTTATGTGGCTCTTGTGTGTGCTTATATGTGCACGGACAGTATATGCTCATACTTTCTTTGCTTTCAGTCCATGTGGCTCTCATTATTTTTTGTCCTCCTTTAATGCCTCTTGCTCCTAAAACACTAATTCAATAATTCTTCCAGATTAACACACACATACACACACACATACCGAACCATCACTGTAGCCAAGCATAAAAAGTCATTTGTTCGAGCAGCATAAACTTTCCAGATCGTGATGACTTTCTCAGAAACATATGGCGGGAAGGAGAACGTATGATGGAGTGTCGAGGGAGGCAAGAGAGAAGAGATGGAAAAGAGTGCAAGAGTAGAAGGATAAGGTGAATGAAGATGTAAAGAGTGGGGAGAGGGAAGGTGGAGGAGGAGGATGGATGAAGAGATTTTGAGAGTACTGGTGAAGGGGTGAGTGAATTAAAATGTCAAGCAAGAGATGGATGAATAAACGGACAGGTTCTACAAATTTAACAGAAAGGAGTTGGGGAACTTCTATATATACCTTGAATTGGTAAAATAAAATAAAGATAAAATACTTCATCTTAAAAGAAATCCATAAATAAATAATTATATGTGGTTTAATTATATGTGGTTCACGTTCACAATTGACTCTTGTATGAAGTCCAGATCCAGTTCTAAAAAAAAAAAAATCCGGTACAGCTTTTTACACACCCAAACTATAAAACACTCTGCCAGTGTTGATATATATATATATATATTTCTAACATTTACACACTCTCTGTTAAACCCCAACAGAGACAGTTGCGATAGCAAGGCCGGTGCTGACTCGCCGCCTGAGGTGTCAGCAGAGAAGGATAGATATTAGGCTGACACCGACATTTCATCATTTTCATTGTCTTTTATCATCTCTCTCCTCTAACTCCTTATTCACGATTGATATACAGTAGTGGATCAAATGAAACGACTGACAACCCTGAGCTGAACCATCAGATTACTGCACAGGCTGACTCACCAGGGGTCCAAATGGCTCCAAAGACCTTTAGTAGTTGATCTGAGGTTGTGCATGTGTGTGTATTTGTAAGACAAGGGAGGGATATATCTCTCAGAAGATGCTCCTGATTTATCCAAAACCTCTCCTCTTTAAACACACACACACATTCATATGCACATGCACGCACACACATCTGCATCTCCCCATAGGCTCTGTAGCAGCTTTCCAGGGTTATGGGGGAATCAGGGCGGATTATGGGTGGTGACACCAACAACTAACCCCAAAACAACATTTTTTGTTGTTTCACAGTGACAAGACTATCGCTATTTGACTGACAGCAAAACTGACCGAATGATGAACTGATTAATCAATTGTTAAAAAAGGTGGAATGCACAAATTTAATAATCAAAATGATCATTTTTTCTACTCAACACTGTTGACAGCTGAAAACCTGATTGAAAAAGTTGCTTTGCACTCACTTCCTTGTCCTCCTCCTATCATCCTTCAAGTTATTTATTTATTTTCTCTCTAACTTCTTTCTCCACAACTCTCTGTGTTTTATCCATCAATCACTTCTCTGGGAGTTAGCTACAGCTATAAGCCTTATGGGATCTGCAGTCCACAGAGGAACCCCAGATGGTTAGACTGAATCTCCCGTTTCCCTTCCCATTTGTATGAATGCATCTGTGAGTGTGTGTGCATGCATTAGCATTCATGGAGGAATAAGGGTTTATAGCACAAAGCTAGACGTGGCGTTAGACCGCAGGACAAACATATGTGACCACTATAGCAGGGAGAGAACGGCTGTGATGGCAAAAACAGCCACAACCACTGGAACGCTCCTCCACTTTAATTGCAGTTGCAACCATTTTAAAGACCCTCGGTACTGTCTGCTTCATTTCTACCCGGCACCCTCCTAGACTGCAGCATGCTCACTGATGATTCATCGTGCTTGAACACCTCTGAGAGAAACAGCTTAGAAACCTGTCCAACCAGGTCGACATTAGGCAGAACTCTGACCAGTAAGTAACAGAAACCAGATGGGATGTGAAAAGCAGACTCAACTTGGCTGCGTTCAATGATGTAAGGTATCACTTGGTGCTTGGAGACGTGTGCTGATTCTGGCTTGGTCGTAAACTCTTAAATGAAGCCAACTGAACAGCGGTGGAAAGGCTGTAATTGCAGACACCGGTTGAATTTCGGGCTTGTGGTCAACTCTTGCTGCATATATTCCGTCTCATATTTTTCTCTCTCCACACGTGTGCATGTCGAGGCATGTGTGTCACATAAGAGCATCCAGACTTTCCCTAGTTGCCCTGAATACTTTGCAGTCCACTGCATGGCAGGAATATGCGTGCCTGTGCAGGACTCTGAGCCTACCTTATGATTCTTGCCATGTCTGTAGACCATCCAGTCCTCCCCATTGGTGCTGACCTCCAGCTTGAAGGTGGTGACGTGGTAAGCCTTTTGAGTTTCCTTCGAAATGGCTCCCTGGGTGGCGATGCCTGTAAGAACCTTCAGGGTATGGAGGTCCACCTGTTGGCGAGGAAGAGCAAGGAGGTTTTGATTAAAGAGAAACAACAAAACATGAACCATAAACCCTAACCAATTTCAATAGCCTTCTACTACAGTGGTGTAAGGTAGTTACAATGGGCCCCAGTGCAACCTATAATGATGGGCCCCCTAGCTACCGTATATCAATTGTGTCATCACATATTCAAATATCAACATAGGCTACATATTACCAAGCAATCATCAGCGTATTTCTGTATATGACAAAAATGCTGTTAATGTTTGGTCTCTCTATGGGCCCCGCTAGCCCATGGATCCCACTATTTATGTCCCTGGCCTTCCCTGGTCTGAATCTAATCATATGTTAGCCCATAAACTCAGGTCATACACCTGAAAAATGCCATTAAATTGGTAACACATAAAAAAACTTAGCAGCATCCATCTCTCACCTTCATCACTCTCTCCATCTCTCTCTCTCACTTTCTGCAGATCAATAGTAATGACCAGGGGCTCATTTTAATTTCCTCCTATACAATAGCCATAATCACCTCCACATCCTGATTGTGGATGCTACGCTTACGTGTCTGGCATGCTGCTCGCCGTGCTGCATTATACGTGGATTCAAGGTCCCTCAAGTAGATACATATTTGTTTTGCTCCACAGTGCCCAAAATGAGTAGATCAAGCACAACAATGTTGCACTCTAAATCATAATCACAACAAACCAAGAACACAGCAGAAGTGCTGTGCTTCAATGGAGTGAATGTTGAGAGTCGCAGGTTTTGTGGTCAAATGTATTAATCCACATGAAGAATTATAATCAGCTTTGTTGGCAAGTAAAAATCCTTTCAAGACAGCATATTAATGTCCTGTAACTTTTTGCTGCTGCATAATTATTTTTTTGACACCATTAACTGAGCTCTACATAATTGAAAAGCTAAAGTAGTTCATCAAGTGTAGACTACTTTTATCTAACATTATGTTTGTGAGAGTTATAGCAGTTACATTTACAGTTCCTTTAAGACAGCACACATGCAACAGTTTTTAGGCCATATTCATGTTTACATGATTTATGTTCTCTGCACCTCTACTTTACAAAACAGGGTTTTTACATGGAAGAGAACAGGGAATAGAGACAAAGAGAGGCTGCCGGCAAATAAAGAGCAGAAGATGAGAAAGGTTCTCTCGGTTAACATTTATTCTCCTCCATTGGAGCTGTTGAAACCTGTAGATCAATCAGAATTTGTTGTGTGTGTGTGTGTGTGTGTGTGGTGCATCCCGCTGGGGTATAGTAGAAAACACTGGAGGTGGTAAAATGCTGCGTTTGTTATCTGTCAGAGAGACAGGTGTTTTAGATTACTACCAACACACACACACACACACACACACACACACACACACACACACGCACGCTTAGGGCGAGACCGAGATCCACCAAGACAACTAATCGATAGGCCGGAACTGAGGAGACGAATAGATGAAAAGAGGAGGGGTGAGGGAGTAAGGGAATAAAGAGTGAGAGAGGAGAGGAAGAAGAGAAGGAGATGAGGAATGAATGAATATGAGAAAGAGAGAGAGAGAGAGAGAGAGAGAGAGAGAGAGAGAGAGATGTTAAGTGACTCTTCTCAGGGAAGGCTTCTCATCAATCACAGAGTTGTTAGAATAACAGAGCGTCCAGAACTCACATCATCAATCTGCACCACCATAGAATACAATAGAATAGAAACAACAACATAATCTACATCATAGAAAGTGCCAGAGAGAGAGATTTAAGCCACACACGTGGCCAACATAGCAACACACACATGCCTAAGCTGCATGGGTACATATATCAACAAAAACACACACGAACACACACACTCTGTTATTAGAGACCACAGGGTGCACGATGCAAGAAGGAGAGGCACGTTGGCATTTATGACAGCTGCTTGTCAATGCGAGAGGCTGCACACCCACACACACACAGGGGCCGTGCACTGTGCTAGGTGTTAACGCAGGGGAACAGCTGAGAGCCTCTGTGGAACGCAGCGTCCTGACCACAACACCGGTGACCGGTGAGAGAGAAAAAGAGAGAGAGAGAGAGAGAGAGAGAGAGAGAGAGAGAGAGAGAGAGAGAGAGAGAGAAAGAACGATAACATAAGAGCGGTAGAAGCTTCATTTTCAAGCCAACTGTCAAGTCAATTTTATGCAGAGATCTGATGTGTCACAAATAATAAAATCCAAATCAGGGGTCTTTCCATCTGCTGAGGAGATTATATGGGCAGGCAAAAAAAAAAAGAGAGAAGCCTTTCAAGTGATTCACTTTAAGCAAATACTTTCATGTCAGCTAATTTTGAGAGTGAGCCGGACAGAGTGAGCTGTCAGCTGCAGTTGAGGTGAGACAGGAAGGAAGTGTGAGGCTGATGGGACCTTGGCTTCATGCTGCCTCTTGGCCACACTCTCTTCCTGTGTTTGCTGGCCTAGAATCTGGCCACAGTGGACCTCTGACTATCAAAACTACTGCCCCTCGTCCACATCTGTCTGCAGCTATCTGCGGCTGTGTCCTCGTTGCTGCAAATGAACAGTTGAGGTGCTCGCCTGGTTTGTGTCTCTTTTGAGCAAAATACTGATCGCTCACTTGCTCCATGCCTTTGAAGCAGCACATCTTGGGATATCTAATCACATGAGAATCAAGCAGCTGTAAATGCGACCAGCTGAGAAACTATGAGAAATAGTTTGGGCAGTGATGTGAGTTTCTGGCTGAAATAAAGACGACTGCATCGGCCGTTGGGAATAGGAATGGTTGATAGTGATAACATAATGAAGGGAAGCATTTGTCATCAACGCCTATTCCAAAAAAACCTATGAACAATGAGTAAAGCAAAACCCGTAGGCGGTGTTTGCAAGGCTACAGGAAGGTGACACCATACAAGATAATGTGTTGGTTTGAATTCATTTCTCTTTAAAGGGTGAGTGAACCTCAAACTCGCCTTCCCTCTCTCACCCAGTCAGCCTCATAACTCAAGCTCAGGGACAAGGATGGCACAAAGTTGGCACTGGGATAGAATACAGGAAACAATGCCTTAGCCAGGCATCTAGCTGCTAAACCTTGATATCACTACCACCTCCCACTCACTCACTCTCTCTCACACATACATACAGTGACACAAATATAGCTGGAGGTGGAGTTATGGGTATGGGTATGTGTGACATGTCAACACAAGAAAGAAAGATGCTTTTAAAATATGAGTGGAGTCTGTTGTGAGTTTTGGCGGAGTAAAGTTTTTTTCAAGAATAAGGATTATAGATCTTAGATCTTAGATTGAAAAGAAATGTAAAAAAAATGTAATACAAATAAGCTGCATGCTCAACCTTGTCATCCTAAATCACATCTGTGTATAGATTAGGCAACAAAATACCCCTTTCCTGAACTGTAAAGAAGTGCTACCAGTATCTAATCGCTACAAGTGGAGATTTTTGGCAAAAAAACCCCAATGTTGTTAATAAACATTTTACTGATACCCCAACTCTAACCACAGAGCAGGTCTCTAAGCTATATTCGAGGACAAACATCATACCTGTATGTACTCCCTGTTGCTGTCTTCGTTGGGTGTCCATCCGTTGTCGTTGTAGTTGAGTCGGGCCTGTCGTGGCAGCCAGTGTTCATCGTAGAAACTTGACGAAGCTGTGATCTGGTCATCTGTGATTTTTCCTGACTCCATGCCGAATGCATTACTACAATGGAAAGCTACAAGAAGATAGAGGAGGTTTAGAGATTTAGTTTTAGGAGATTTAAACCAATATTCTAGCTTTAAAAAAAGAGATTGCATTTACATAAAAAAAACACAACTTCGACTTACTCTCACTGACTTCCTTGTGTGTCATGTTGTATCGAGCTGAGAAGCCATCTTTAGCCACAGCCATGTCAGTGTGAAAGGACAGAGAGAGAATCCCAGTAGATGATTGGATCTCAGGAGGGACCCTGGTCCCACAGTATCGACCAATCAGAGGGCCCACTGTTGATTAAGGAAGAAGTATTGGATTAGCCATCATTCTCTTAACAATCTGCCAAGAATGGATATATCATCTTTGGTGAACATAAACCGACTACATTTACTTATGTACTGTACTTGAGAACAATTTTGAGGTACTTGTACTTTACTTTAGTATTTCCATTTTACTTTATACTTCTATTACATTACACTTTGGAAGGCAATATTGTAGGTTTTACTCCATTACATTTAGTTGTAAACATTAGTCACTAGCTATTTTCAGACTTATATTATTAATAAAAATATAAATCTATTAAATAAATAAAACTATTACTATTATTATCTATTCTGGTTAAGCTACTCCTGCATTAAATAAACTATAAATTAATTCAAATTAACCTGACCTTTACACATATTGTTATTACAGTATATTATTGACAGTCTACATAATGAGTATTCCTACTTTTGGTACTTTAAGTATATTTTGATCTTAATACCTTAATTAATAAATGCCGAACTTGTAGCATAGTCCTTCTTTCATTACTAGTCATCATTTACCAATTTGATTCATAACACAATACTCTAACTGGTTACACAAGATATTACAAGGTTCTCAGTCATTCAGGTGTCAAGGGTTTATTAGTTTTTCATACCTTTAGCAGTCCCATTATCCTCACATCTGTTTGTCTCTATCCTTTTACTACTTGCCGCATTATTTTGAGCGTTCTTCCATTATCTTTATCACTCCCTCATGCACTGACATCACTGACGGCTCATCACTCCGCACTCTCATGTCATCACCTCTCTTCATGTATGTATGATTTCTCTATTGTCTTCTTCTCTACAACTTGTATATGTCAACACAAACAGAGTGTGATTTAGAGCTCTAGGGTGTGCGTGCATGTGTGTGTGTGTGTGTGAAGAGATGGGAACACAGATAGTAGATTCATCCTGCTTCTCCGTGACTCTGCTCTCACAATTACAGATACACGCACGAGGAGGCTTGTGGAGGAGGAGGAGGAGGAGGAGGAGGAGGAGGAAGTTGAGAAAATAGCCAGCGATCGATCAGCACTATTGATTTTTTTCTTCCCTTTTGAAATAGGTGGATATTTGAAATAGGGCTCTTGAGCAAATAATGGTTATAACTCTTTTTTTGATGGAGGTGAGGAAACAGGGGAATAAAGAGGAGAAGAGAAGAGAATCTCAAACTCACAGAGATGATTTATTTTAATAAATTACCCATGTGTTCATAAGACTCTGGTATATTTAATGTTTCTTGCTTGCACACTTGTTTCGCTTTCTCCTTCTGTGTTTTTGAATTTAATTTCAGCAGCATATAAAGTCAACAGAAGGCACATTTGTCCCTCGCTTGACCCTTTGCAAACACATATGTGATCACCCTTTTGGAGCCCAAACTCACACACATAACACAAAACAACCACAAACACTTCATATTCTAGTTTCTTCTCTCCTTTCTTAATTGATTATTTGTGCTTGCCCTATTTCCTTTGAATAAATAGATTTAGCCATCTCTTCCTCTTTCAACCTCTTCACATGGTCATTCTTGTTCCCTGTTTGCCCTATTCTTGTCCTCTCTTCCATCTTAGGACTCCTGCAAAGGGTTAAACTTTCACCTCTGAATCTCATCCTTTACATTTCCTTCCCTTTCAACCTCCTCCCACTTCATTTCACTTTCCTTCCTTTGTTTGCATCCTGCTATCCATCTTGTAGTCTCTTCATCACTCAGATGCGAAGCCTTTTATCACCAATTTCTCTTCCATTCCTCTCTTTTTGTCTTTGCGGTCATCTTCATTTTCTATTTTTAACTTTGCCAAACTTCTCTTGTCGTCAATTCAATCCTTTTTAAAGAAGGGTTAAAGGTGTCATGTGTAGTAGTAAAGTTATTCATGACAACAAAAGCACCATTGTTTGCTCTCCTTTGCTACTAATGCTTCTCAGTCTTTGCTGGAGATTTGTAAGGACCTTACAAGATTTGGGAATTAAGCAATTAAAATGTCTCCGGTCAGCTTGTTCAATTTGTAAACATTAAAAAACAATGAATGGTATTTATTCCACAAATACAATTATTAAAAACTAAAATAAAATGGTATAAATTCAGCATTATTTTGTGAGACAAATATTCCCTCCTCTTTCCAGTACAACTTGCTGAACTCTCTTCAAACCCTCTTATTTCTCCCAGTCCTCTTCTTGAAGGCTGTGTAAGATCTTCTGGTCTTCTTTTATTCATCTCAACATCTCTTTCCTTTGGTCCAGTCTTCCCAACAGTGTAGGACTTTTTTGCTGCCCTTCCAGTGCTCTTCTTTTTCTCTCTACCTCTTCCATCTCTTGAAAGTAAAGCCAAGGTCTCTGTGCCTTCTAAACTCTTCCAGTCCTTCCAGCAGCTCGACCAGAAATATCCTAACCCTCTATCGTTCCTCCTCTCACCTCCCATCTTTTCTCCCTCTTCTCAGCAACTGATTTATTTTCCCCTTGAAAAGTTATGTTATTTTACCACAGTAGGTGCCAACATCCTGCCTGTAAGCTTAGCTTTCATCTACCAACGCACAGCTACTAAAATAGTTGCTACTCCACCTCAGTCAATAATGATGTAGGCAGGACAGAGTGCACATTTTTAACATTGCTCTGTGTATTAACTCATGAAATGGTTGACATATTGTTAAATATCTCCATCAAGATCAAGAACAATATTAATGTCATTGGCAGATGATCATTATCTCACCTCCTGGGAGCCCGTCCCAGACTTCCAGCCAGTCGTACTTGCAATCCCCTTCTCCACCCGGCAGAGGGTCATTCTCCAGGTCAAAGGTGAGGAAGGTGAGGGTGACATCCATGCTGGGTGGGACAATGATGATGAAGGAACACTCCAGGTTGTGGGGGTATTTGTCAGGGAAGCCCGGGGACTCAATGAGACCCGTGGGACTGGTGAAGTTACGGGAACAGTCTGAACCTGGGATGGAGATGGAGACAAAAGACATATTAAGATTAAATAGGAAAAGTTGATTTATAGCAGTTTGAGACAAATGTTAGCACAAAATGTGTTTACAAAAAGAGCATTGATACTTTTTGAGCTGTTTGAGCTTTTGAAGTGGCAGTCCAAAAAAGACAAAACATGAAGCAAGACCAGAGGGCCAAGGCTGAAGTTTAGGTGTCCCTAACAGAGAAAGAGCTTTTGTGTCTTAAGTGCACTTGAGCAAGATACTGTATCTCTACCAGTAGAGACATTGCTCTTTGAGTATTTACAAAGAGATTGAGGAATTCAAGTGAGGCAGAGCAAGACAAATAAAGACAAAGAAAGAGAGGAAGAAAACCAGTGGGAAATAAACTTGGAGAACCCGGAGAGAGAGAAAAATGAAAGAAAAACAGGAAGTATGTGAAAAGGATGTGTGTGAGAAAACAGAAAAATAGTGAGGAAGCCAGATGCAGAATCTGTTGATGGTATCAATGGTTTGGGTGGTCGAAGAGAAGCTCTAGATATCATCATAAGTGTACACACACACACACACACACACACACACACACACACACACATACAATGATTATGGGCTAATCTGGGTCTCTTCATCTCTGAATGACTGTAATATCCTCTCTATTAATACTCTCTCACACATACACACACACACATGTTATGGCGGGTATGTGGTCGTACCAACTGGACCATTATTCCAGGCCACTGAGCCCCATGTATGACCAAACACCCAGACAGACACACACACACACACACACATTGTCTAAGCCTCTTACGGTAACCCATTTCCCTCAGTGTCTTTGGGTGTCTGCTATTGTGTTTGCGTGCCTGCATGAGTAAATAAAGAGAAAGTAAATAAGAACACAGTAAGGGAGTGTGTGTGTGTTCCAACATGCAAAGTGTGTGTTCCATGTACAGTTACATGTTGTAACAACCTTTTCATCTGTCTCTCTTGTGTCTGACAGACATTAATTCAAATCAATACAGCTGTCTACAGCTGGCTGTTTAATTGTGTCTTATTTACGATCATAAGTACTTTAAATCTATTTCCTTCTAAAATACCCTTTCTTTTTTTTTAAACAAAGCTTCTGTAGGTGTAACTAAGAAAATTGATGTTGCTTTTCCTGTGTCCACCCTTCCTTAAGGTAATTCTAGAAGTTCACTCATCCTGCACGGCAGCAGTTTGGGGAAATACTGTCATCTGACTGATTTCAGGTAACAAATGAGTTACAGTAGAGCTTCAACACATTGAAGTTAAAATGCTATTCCTCCGTTATAGTTTGTTTGCTGATCTATGCATGATCTATCCATGTTTGACTGCAATATCTATTTTTAGTGCATGTTTAGATGTTTGTCTTAATATATCCCCGTTTGTCTGTTTTTCTGTCCCAATTTCCAGCTTGATTTGCTTGTTATTTTGACCTCCTCCCTCATGAAGTGACCTCAGATCCAAGCAAACACACACACTCACACACACTGTCTCTCACGGGGGTTCCCCCTTGCGTCTGGCCCCCCTGCAGAGTTTCTGGGTAGTGCAGGTCTGCGTGACTATGAGCATGTGTGTATGTGTGTGTGTAGAGTGAACGCCTGACCGCTTCTGTTGCCGACAGCAATTTTATTCCCCTCTCATTACTTCACGTTCATGAACATCACAAAAACACTTGTGCCCTCCTTTCTCCTGTCTTGCTCCAGTCTGTCCCATCTTCACATTCTCTCCCCTGTCCCTCCTCTTTGCTAGCAGTAGTACTACTGTACATACTCGCATGCAAAAAGAAATATATTTTAACTTTGTTTAAAATATTCCAAACTGCTTGCTGTGTGCTCTGTATAAATCTATGTACATCTGTCTGCCTTCTGTGACTTCTTTTTTGTCCTGCTCAACTTCTCTCCTCATTCATTTCTCCTTCCTTTACTTTACTGATCTTCCGTACTCTCTCCCCTCCTGCTGTTCTTTCTTTACCATCTTCCCATGCATCTTTTCATCCTCCACAGCTCCATCACTCCCTTCCCTCCCACCGTCTCATTTCCTATTCTTTTCTCCTCACTTCCCATCTGTTTAAATTGGATAAGTGTGAAAGAAACACGTGTTTCACTGTGGGGTAAGGTTAAAGGAAGTGTGTGTGTGTGTGTGTGTGTGTGTGTGTGTGTGTGTGTTGCTGGGTGGATCTAGCACTGGTGCTGCTTGACTGAGTGCTGTGATGATCAGACAGGACAAGGTCTGTCAGTGTGTGTGTGTGTGTGTGTGTGTTTAGAAAGCTGGCCATACAAACACTTTAATTCATCTAAATTGTGAGTGTATATTTCCTAAATAAACATGTGTGTCTTTGTGTGTCTTTGTGTGTCTGCTAAGCTGGCATGCAGACGTCTATTTTCATTCAAACTGTCTTGGGGCTGCCAATGGGCTATTAGTCGGGATCAAACCCACAATTATTCCCCCCTTCCCTCCACCAATCTTTAACACGCACACATAAGTACACATGGGGAGACTTAACATATACACACTTACACACACACACACACACACACACTGCAGGCCCACACACAGTTCAGTTCCTGCACAACCACAGCTTGGTTTCTCTATACATATGGTTAGATCCCACCTCAGTGTCATTTGTTGTCAGTCAAGCTCGAGGCTTGTGGTACTGAAACTCCTCTGACATTATAGTTCAGCCTCTGTCACTGAATCACAGCAGGGATTTCCACCCATAATAAACTCCCTATTCAACCAAATTAGCACTGACATATGAAATCAAACTGTCACAAGACAGCCACCCCCTTAGCTATCCTAATGTAATTTGCTAAAAGCTCCAACCTAGCATTACTCTGATGATGTAATTGAGGGAAATTTTTTCAGATTTATCCTTGAGTTTGACATGGTGATAAAATTGAGGCATTTTTAGTCATAACTCATGACACTGCTATTTACACACAACCCACTGTAAACAAATCTTTTCCACCAGAAAAAACAAACAAACATCTGCATTCAACTGTCACATTATTGCCATCTCTATCAGTAGGTGGCAGAGTGAAAAATAGGTTTCACTCCTATAAACAGTAAACAAAGCCACTATTTGAGTTGGGATATTTGAAAAGGGCACTATGATGAGTAAATTTCAAGTTTGTTTTCATATCTCTGTTGTTTGTTACACTGAGCTCTACCACAGAGCACCTTTCGCTCTTCACTAGGTCAGATCTGGATCCACTTTCCTCAATGGAAGCCAGAGGAGGGAGGAGCGAGAAATGTGATTGGTTAGACAGTGTAATAAACTAACTTGATGAGTAGTCCGACGGAGGCGGAGAGGAAATGCCTCAAGCTATTTGGTAGAATGTAAACAACAGCAGTTATTGGAAGGATTATCACGATAGCTTCCACATTACACTGCCTGAGGAGTGTGTATGTATGTCTCTGTCTGTGTGTGTGTGTATGTCTCTGTCTGTGTGTGTGTGTGTGTGTGTGTGTGTGCACTTTGTTATTCACAGAAATCTATTCACACATTTGCACTATGGGGACACACTTTTGCATCAAAATCTAGTCTCCATGGGGTGAACCATTAAAATTTAGGATTAAGGTTTGTGTCAAGGTTATTAATGTAAGTCAATGAAATGTCCCACTAAGCGACAAAAATAAGTTGCATGTAAGTGTGTTAACGTTTGCGTGCAGACATGCAAGCTGCCCTGCATTTAACAGTCAAGCCTGGTTCAGTGAATTCATATACTGTGTGTGTGTGTGTATGTGTGTGTGTGTGTGTGTGTGTGTGTGTGTGTGTGTGTGTGTGTGTGTGTGTGTGTGTCTGGTGAGTTCTGGGTCACAATAACAGCTGGGGGCATTCTGCCTAGACAATGAATTTTGATTGGTTGCCACATTCTGGCGACCGTTTTCGTATTGGCTGGAATTTTACTACAGTATCCATGGTAACACAGCAGTAAACAAAAACAGATAAACAAAATGTTTGGCACGTGTATTTCTTTTTGGGTTCAAGTACTTTTTGGGTGTGTCTGAGCTGCATCTGTGTTTTAGGTGAATGCATGCAGATGTTGCATTGTTGCATGTGTATTGTGTGCAGTGTCCAGACTGATTAAGCTGTTAATCTTTGAGGGGTCCTGTAATTAGGACACCCAGAGAGTGGGGGACAATCTCCTCCAACATGCACACGCACATGCAAACCTTCTCATTACTCTAAAACACAGAGCCCAGTAACAGAAAGGGATTTTGACCCTCCCCTAAATACTCGAGATGAAGGAATCGAGAGGACAAAAGCGAAACCATCATCGACACTAGCACCATGGGACAGTGAAAAAGATTAAATAAGTGGATGATTTATTACAAAGATTCATTTTAACAGATTTGTTAAAAAGGGAAGATGAGTTAAAATTCATTTTTAAGCATACTTGTTATATATTTACATACATATTTGTTTCCTGTCCCAAGAAAATCTGGTATTCTTGCAGCAGCTCAGATAATGCTTTCAGTAGCAGAGATTGAAAATGAGAGAGAGAGAAAAAAAATGAATATATGGTTTAACTACTAACTGTTTTCTATTCAAAAACTGTTCACTATTGATCACTATTCAAAAAGAACACACTAATGAGTTCCAACTTTGTGAAAGACAAAAAAATAAAACCAAGATCTGGATAAAATTAAAGTAAAAAAACAATTTCACAAAAAGTACAGCTGTGCTTGAAACCTTTTCACTACAAGTGTCTCTATTCTTGTTTTTACACATAATTTCTGTGCTTTCTAGTAAGAGTGGAGGCCATGGAAAGGAGAAAGGAGAGAAAATACTTTTTGTCTTCATTTTAGGTTGAACAGAGCAGCATGTGCACAGATAGATGCATTTTTAGTTTACTGTGAGTATACTGGATATGTAAAACACACACACACACCTACACACACGCACAAAATCTAGTCACCCACACAACCAGACGTTATGCTGCACCTTCCAGGATAACAAGATCGTGTTAGCAGTATGGCAACAGCTTGAATGTTCCAAATGGCTCCATCATTACTGCCAGGGAAGACTGGACACAACTACACAAATACACACACAAACACACACACACAAAGTTGCACAGACAGACAAACTACAGGAAGTCCCATACAGAAACAGATTTTGTTCATGTATGTAGCTGATGGTAAAACGACAGATCCAGTTGTCTCATCAAACACCCTAAAATAACATTTGTTTGCATTAAAGTGACAAAGCCCACAAATGAAGGGGTCAACAGAACAGACATTAGCACAAGAGAGCACTGACAGTAAACACAAGATTCATTGAACCTTAGCACTTATTTAAACTCAAATCATGATCTTTCTCTTGAGACCCCAAGTCTTATTTGGGCCTAAACCAAGAGCATTGTCACATCATAAAAGGGATTTATTTTTAAATGGTGATTTGTAACGGCTTTGCGAAGGCGCAGACTACCAATATTCTGCTTATAGAGGCACCATCTATATAACAATACGTGCAACTATTTTCATGTTTTAATCTCAGTTTTAGGACTTGTGTAACTTTTTAAAACTCTGTTTAACACTGAAATTGTAAACTGAACGTTAACTGTGAAATGAGGAAAAAAGATCATTAGTTACCATTCCTTTAATACAATCTTTAAGCACAGAGCACTATGGAAACAAAACAGTCATCTTAATGCTTCCCATGAGACTCCTGTCATCATCTCTCATGTTCTGTGTTTTGAATGTCATGAATTTGAAATGAATTCATTGATTTACAAACCTCCCCCGTCTTTTTCTCTCTGGAGTGCTGGGGTGTGAACATTGACCTCTTGTTGTTTTAAAGTCATCAGGTGGATTGTGTCAAGCGCAAAAGACACATACACACACAGAGAAGATATCCCAGCAGGCTGGTGCTAGCAAGTGAGAAACACCGACAACCGCACGTGTTGTGTTAGTAACCTCAGCCCTCTGTGTGTGTGAGTGTGTGTGTGTGTGAGTGTATGTGTGTCTGGGTGTGTGTCTCTAGGGAACAGGGCTCAGGACTCAATTAAGCAGACATGTGTGGAATGCTTTCAGGGGGAACGGGACAAGATGGCTGTGGGGCCGACACTATGCGCCCCTCTGTCTCACTCGCCCTTGATCTCAATTGGTCTCGCTTTGGCTGACCCACGGCAGCGTGAAGGGGAGCCATGTGAGGCACACACACACACACACACATTATCTACACACACACACACACACAGTGTCATGAAGGGGAGCGATGTCTCGCCTGGACGGTCTAAAGGGCTCTCAAGGGTCCTCTCCCATGTCTCTCGTCTCTTTCTTTCTGTCTCCCATGACACCAGGATAAACGAGGCTTGGTCACCTAATGAAGCATGTTGAGTTCTCTATGAGTAACTTGTGATACAGCTACTAATAGCCTATTTGTGAAGGTACAGTCCCTCTGAAATCCTGTTCAGTTGTGTTAAGTCTGTCCATGTGTGGGGGACACTCATAGAGATAAAGTCCCTCTTGTGAGTGTTGGATTGGTTATCACTTTAGCAAAAGAAGGAAGCTTTTCTAAGCCATACGACAAAGGGACTCATGCAAGAAGCCATCCACAAAAAGAAAATCCTCTTATTTTTGTTCATATCTACGATTTGTCATTATTCCGTTAGTTCCCATTGACCTCTGAGGTTCTCCAATGTTTTCTTATTTTTGCAATTCTCCTAGATAAGAGAAAAACAAGGGTAATAGCAGTCTTACCAAGGGACACAAACCACCCCCCCAAAAAAACATAGATTACATTATGATATGTTTTAGAATAATTAGAATGATTGGATTATTAAATTTGTGTTCTCAAGAAATACTAATGGTCCCTTGATCCCAATTACGACAAAACCCTCCCCAAAAAACGTAGATGATATTGCGTTCAGCTTCTGAATGCCATACATACTCCTCGTAGATGCTTTGTGGATCACTCTCCTGGACACAAAGCTCTTCTTTTTTTTGGTTGCAGCAAATTCTTGGGCATGTGTCAGAGTATTAGCACATGGCACAACACTTGACCTTATATAGTGTTTACGAGGGGCGTTACCTATGCTAATAACAGACGGCTATGTGCTTTGGGATTTGACTGAAACGAACTACACCTGGCAGTGCAACATATGTTTCCCACCCGGCTACCATCACCAAGTAATGTTATATTGTTTGAAGTAAGAGCAAGTTAACAGTAACATCAATTTACCTGTTTTGAAGATTTCGTAGCGCAGCGAGAAGCCCGCCCCCTGGTGGGCATAATCAGATACGAACTTGATGTGGAGTGATGGCCCTGATGATATGATTGGTGCAGGGGCAATGTTGCTGCAGTGCTTCCCCAGTAGGTCAGCCGACTCTGAGTTCCCATCATGGATCTCCACATAGTCATACCTGCAAAGAACAAACACAAAAACGATTAAATACCTTCTCTCAGATTGTGTTTAACTACATTTAACTTAAATCTTATACATTACATTACATTTTATTACTATCCTGAGAATTAAAGCTTGTTGGAAACTCTGACAGTGAATGCAATACCACAGAGACAATAATAACCTACAGTGCTAAATATCTACAGCTGTTCATGCTTGATGTACAGACATTTAATTAATGTACTGATGAGGTATTTTGTGGAAGAGGGGAGGGGAAACTTTAATTTGAAAAGAGGAAATTGTTAAATCCTTCCGAGCTGCTTTGACTCTGATGTTATTAGCCTTTTTTTTTCTTTATTAGTTTTTTCATTTGGCAGGCATCACATTGAATTTGGCTACAAAAAGGAAGCAATGAGCAAATTGTTTGCATTTCTCAGCTGTTAGGGGGAACATCTGAAAGCACAGTTACTATCAGCAGAAGCATGGGTGTCATTACAATTCAAATGAATGTGGCAACAGACATTGGCAGTTCACAGATGGTGGAGGAGGCAAAGAACCACCTGCACGAGGCAAAATAGAAAAAGAAACCTTTGAAAATTAAACTGCACTGTAATTGACTGATAATATACTCCAACTGCTGCGAGCTACTGAACACCATTTAATGGATTAGAACTATATCAGAATACAAACAAAAGGGATTGTAAGATGACGTGCTCCCTTTCAGCTTGCATAAGTGTCACATTTGTACTGCACTGAAGAGATTCAAGAGAAAACTGATTCCCAATCTTACAAAACTAATTTATGTCAATTTGTACTTGTTATCCTCAAAGTAAATTACAAGTTTCATGATACTTATAAAGCAATGCAATGCTTCCAAACGACATGGTTGATGAACAATTCTTGTATTGTGCAAGAAACGGTTGCACTTGGGTCGAAGTCAGAGTGCGAGAGTGTATATAATGGTTAAGGTTTTGAACTACACATGAACCCTAAAGCCTTTGATGCCAGAAAAGGATTAATGTGGAACAAATGACTGTAGTTTACATCTTTGCCCAGGTCTAATGCAATAATGTTTGAAACTCAGCCTGTGAGCCTGCAGTCCTAAAAGGAATTCACATTTTCCACGTTTCAGAATGGATTAAGGTCGTTTCAGTCTTTTCTAGTTCTTCTTTCCTGAGAAATTTCTCACACTGTTTGCACGCTATTACTGTAGGGGAAATGTGCTCAATTTCATGTTGGTATTAAATGAAGGAACTGACGGATTATGGATAACAAGGATTTGTGACTAAAGACTAAATAAATGAATGTCAATATATCAACAACTGACTGAAAGTCACAATTTACCCAAAAATAAACACACATACATACTTTCTGGTGAACATTACACATCAGCAGAAAAGCTGTCTGGTACTTTGTTCTATCCAAAAAGGGAAGGTTCTGACTTGAAATCTATTTTTATTCCCATTTCTTTCATGTCCAGACCCACAGCAGGAGTGTTGCCTCTGTGTCTGGATACCAAAGACACACCTGCCTGGCTCTAAAATAGCTTCCTGGAAAGGAATTGCTTGAGCAACATGCCATGAACGAATACATAAAGTTTAATTCTGAGTTAAGTGAATTCGGTTTCAATTATTGTTTTTTCCCTTATCCTATGCCACGATTGGACTCCATGTCCCGTCTATATTGATTAGTTCTGACCACAGTGCTGTTAATTGCTCCAATATTGAGCTTCCTACATTTCTCCAAAGTAATCAAATTAACACACCTCAACCTCAAAGGAAGCTAAAGTAGAGATTATACAGTTTAATGTGCAAGCTTTAAGTACAAGTTTACTTGTTAAGGAAGGCCAGAAAGCCTCCCTCAACAGATGAAGTTTCATGTACTAAGTTTTGTTGCTACTGTACAGGCACATAAAATATATATGAATATAGAAGGGGTGTTAATCTTTTCACTATTCGTTTGCATGCCATCACAGTTATGTGGACTATCATTGCTGAACCCGGTAGCCAAGATACACATACACGTTCACACACTCTGGTTTTGTTACTTAGGAGGACATTAAATGGACTTATATCCATTCCAGGGACACTTAACGATAACCAAAAAGCAAGTCTTAGTATATGGCTGTGGGACTAACGTTTTGTGGTTACTGTTACTGTATTGCTGTAATCTTAAATTTGTTACAGGTATACACGCCAACAGAAAACAAACTCAAATAGACACAATACTTAAAGGTCCTTTGTGTGTAATTTAGGGAGCTCTATTTACAGAAAATGCCAGAAATCATTATAATATGCATAATTATGTTCTCCTAAGTGTATAATCAGCTAAAAATAAGAATAATTATGGCTTTGTTACCTTAGAATGAGTCTTTTATAGCTACAGACACTGCAGGTATGCTTCTTGAACTATTGTGTTTCTACAGTAGCCCAGAATGGACAAACTAAACACTGGCTCTAGATAGTGCATTTCATGTGTTGTAGTTTCTCCTTGCAATCAGCGGCTACACCACTAGATACCACTAAATCCTACACACTGGTTCTTTAAACATACACAGGAATGGTTTCAAGTGACTTTAAATGAGTTTTAGTTAGTATGTTACTCCAGTTGTCAGAGTTATCAAATGTGTGCACGTGTTGTGTAACAACAGGAGTGAATTCAACACTACAGAACTGTCATAACTCCATAAAATGCCACCAAATGTTGTTGTGCATAGACACAGTGTAACGTCTCTGAAGAGACACAAAGGAGTGTTTTTTACTCAGTCTGTCGTTGTGTGTGTGTTTTCTGTGTTTTTCTGACAGGTGAGCCAGCTCCCAACATTATGCGGGTCATGCACCTCCCACTCTCCCATCATGCTTTGTGTCTGCTTTGCACTGAATTAACACCACAGTTATGACGCAAACTGTCACTGCACCGTGAGCATGTGTGTGTGTGTGTGTGTGTGTGTGTGTGTGTGTGTGTGTGTTTGTATGTGTCACAGATCTTGTGTCATATTTTCCCAAGAGAACGCCTCGTCCCAGAGACAGTTTCCTCCTCCTCTTTTCTGTAATGACAACTTTGTTTAACTTGTATCCTGACAAGATCTCTTTTCCTTTCTCTGCCTGGCTCACCAATTATTTTACAATGTTTCACTTTTTTCCCCCGATCATTCAGCCAATGTGTGGGTGAGGCAGAGATGGGGAAAAGCATATATAGGTAGATAGACGTCTCACATGACTGAGTATGCCGACATTAGAAGTGATTGTAGAGTCAGTTAGACCCAAAAAGAAAGTGAACTGCTTAACTTCCACTTAAAATCCACACTAAAACATGAGACTACCACTTTTTAAATGTATCCACTGTGGAAGCTGAAGTGCCAAAATGAAGAGAAAAAGATTTCAAATGTAGCCTTAGCTGTGTGCACATAGTCAGAGAGAGAGAGAGAGGGAGAGAGAACACGACACTGCATTCACCCTGCCAACTTCTCCCATCGGACAGACAGAGACAGCTGTCCCTCCATCCCTTCCTCCCTCCCTACAGCTCTCTGCCTTTAGGAGAAAGCAGAAGGACATACACAGCTAATTCAGCACACACGTACGCAAGAGACCTGCACAAACTTGAGCCCGTGGCCAAGCACTCAGATGGATCTATAGAAGGGCTTGAGGTTTCCTCCAATGTGTCTCTGTGTGGGAGGAACACAGCTTCTAACTAACTGTTTAATCCCATCTTCTCTCCCTCTCCCTCTCTCTCTCGCTCCCAATATGTTTCACTGCAGCAATCAGTTATTTTCTGGGACTTGCCATAGGGAACAAGCAGTTTGAGCTTGTTTCTCCCCCACTTGAAAGTCACTTGTTAACAAGCAGCGTCAAAGATATTTTTTTTCTTGGTTACTTGAAGATAAAACTGATGAAAAACAAAAACAAATGTTGCCTCCAAATGTGAAGTTAGAGCTGAAAGACATACCATACCATTTGTGATGGATTATAAAGACAGACTGAGTTGTGGAGGTAGACTTAAAACTGACTAAAAGATTTAACATCATGACAGATTTATGTGTGCTTGTGTGAGAGTGTGTTTTGGGGGTAGGGGTGTTTCATGAGCGAGAAAGATCTCCGGAGCCTTTCTGACGTGAACCAAGGAAAAGGTCTGGATACAGACACACTTCCACCCCTCCTCCTGTCCTCCGTCCCACTCCTCCCTTATGCTTTGGTCTTAATTGCCTTTCACACGTCCTCTCTCTCTCTCTCTCTCTCTCTTGCTCTCTCTTTGGGTCAGTTGTCTTTTTACACCTGCACATTTCTTTCAAACATCAGGGGTGCCCTTAGCGGTAGACAGAGCGTCTGCACTGACGCACACATGGACACCCAACACACTAAAAAGGGCTGAAAGCAGGTCAGACTTGTAGTGACTTGTGGCAGTGTTTTCACAATATTGAAAAAGGAGAATAAATCCATTAAAACATTTCTAGGTCAATGTTATATGTTATATATTTGAATTTATTTGATTAGAAACGTAAAAACTTTGAGTGTCAGCTCACAAAGAACACGTGATGAAGTTAACTGCACTTTGAGTGACTTACTGTTGTTTGTTTTGTTTTGTCCTCGTGCACATTGTGAAAGAGAAGTGAAATCATTGGAGGCCCCTTACAAACACTTTTAGAGGAACTGAAACTGTCAACTGTGAATGCATTCATACATATGTGCAAAGGGACACTAAGTTACAATAAATCCCTAATATTTATTTTTAAGATGGTTCATAGGGAAGTAAAACAGCACTGTTATGCTCTCTATCAGGACAAGAACCATTATGGAGGTGGTGGATTCAGCCGTGCCCTCTGACTGCTCACAGATTCTTCCAGTAGCACTGATAATATATGTGCAGACGGACTATAGCTCAGCGGCTCCTACTGATGTTGTTGGGGGGTTTTTTCCTCCTACTTCTATTCTCATGAATGTACATCCCTGGAGACATTTTAAACTCTACACATTCATAAGCAACAATTATACAGAATTTGAAACACATAACTCAGTGTGCTAGCACCAAATCAAAGCTAGAAATCCTTTTGAATATTGCTATAAAATAAATTCAGGTGACCGTGTCTGACACAATCAGAAGCATCACTTAGTTTCTGACAGAATACCTGTTGAAGCTGTTTCCAGAGGTTCAAAAATGTGCAAATTATCTATGGTATCCAGTGTCATTCACAGTTAATATAATCATAGTAAATTGTTTTATTTTCATGGACCTGTGACAAAGACAATGGCCACCATGTAACACTTAAGTTGTGTGTTTAAATTTAATCCAAGGTCATTTGTATGACCCACACACTCTGCCTATATTCATATACGTGTATAGAGTAGAAGCAGCCATAGCCGGTCTGTCACTGGAGCAGTTAATAGAGAGTGAGGAGGATGACTTGCTTCACTGTTATCAAGTAATAGGCCTATTATCGCAGACAGATGGACAGTGTGTGTGTGTCTGCGTGCATGTGTGTATGTCCAGCAGTAGTCTCCAGGACAACCAATCGATTCCTCATTATGGTTTTAAGTCACATTGATTAGGGTCAGTCCTTCAGAGACATACACACACATACATGTAGGCCTACAGTAACAGACATTGATCACACAGACCTTCAGGTCATCTGGGAGTGTTAGTAAATCAGACCACTAATATTATCATCATTACCTGCATTACGTGTGTGTGTGTGTGTGTGTGTGTGTGTGTGCCAACCTTTACAGAGTTGTATCTGAACTCATTCACTATTTACTATATAGCGGACCATATTTTCCCTCCACCCGTTTATCTAAGTGTCTGAAGTTTTACTGTATGAATTTATCTACTATGCTACCCCAAAAAATCTACATTGGAAAACATTTTATTAATGTGAAAGTTGCAGAAGTCGTAAAATGATCAGTAAGTGTCAGAAATCTCAATTTACTGCTCACTATTACGTGATTCGCTCTCAGACAGGGAGTACTGCTTGAATGGTCTCTTGATAAACAGGGTGAGATGTTGTAAGCAGTTGCCAATAGTGCATGTCTCATGTTTTTGGAGAAACAGACTGCAAACTTCAAGTTGTTAAAAGCCCTACTGCTGTTTCTCCCATGCTCAAATGGGGGGAAAAAAACACAAGGAAGTGCATGCCTGCCTTAACTATCAACAACAAGACTGGAATAGTGCTCACCTGTTGGAGATATTTAATCTAACAGAGAGTGACCATTTTTCCATCCAAATGTATCACAAATTATTACCAAATGCTGAGTAATTTCACAAACAAAAATTAAAATTGATGTTTGTTTCCAACCACTAATCCTGTTACGTAAATACTGGGATGCGGTTCAGACAAAAAGCAGTTGGGTGGCACAAATTCTGCAGTTGGAAAACCGGAGGAAGGTGGCACAACAAGATGACGTAATTAAAAGAGCGCAAGTTGAATCTCAACTGGTAGAAGAAGAAAAAGAAAAAAACGCCTTTGACATGTCAGTGTGTTCCATGTATTAATACAAGGAAGGTTACATCGGATCTGTGTGGAGCGATCACGGATGTATTATAGAGCCATAGGAGCTATGAGGGCAGAGTCGGAGTGTAAACAGCTGATCAGTAATGTGAGTTAAATACTTGCTATGTCAGAACTGTCATGTGAGAGAGAGATTGGACTTGATGGTTTTGTTGCTTATTTATTTATTCCTTTGTGAGATCAGTTCACAAGACAGCTTGTGCAAACTGAACACAGCCTTTAGAGCTGCTGAGTAAGGATATGCAATGAGGCCCATACACTTAAAATACAGAACTTATTTGAAATAAGGTGTTTCCACCTCCCATTTAGTGCATTAACTCATTTTTTTTGGAAAGAGAACTATTTTTTGAATGTATACACTTTGTTTCACTTGTTGATTGCCTGAATTAACTAGCTGTTGAGAGTTATCATGTGTACCTCACTGGCACACGAGTGATTAACATCTGATTTACATTTCCTTAACACCGCAAGATGCCTCTCCATGCAAAAAATGAGGCACTGCAAAAGTGATCACAACTGTGGGGGGTAAAAGCACGGTTCATCCCTTTGTACACACCTAGACTAATCACTGCCTTACGAGTTTGCATGATGATTATTTGAAAAGCAGGTACATTAACCTCAAACTGTGTTATACCACATCTGCATCCCGAGGAGTTCTCTTGCATCCTCGCTCTGTGGCTTTCTAATAACATCGTCTTTCAGCTTTGTGCTGGGAAACTTGTCTGGACGCATGACTCTCCTGCTGGTAGAGTCACTGTGATGTTAATTCAAACATGCAGGCAGCTGCTAAATGCCCACAGCTGGTAACTGAACATCCACTGTCACTCCGAATGCTCTTCCCTTTACTTCCTCTCTCTGTCATATAGACTTTTCATCTTTACTTCCAGCTTTCTCTTTTTTTCCTTTTCTGGCCTAAGGCCAGTGTCACATCACATTGCTCTATCTTTTGCTGTGCTCTCGGTCATGTCCTCAGGACTTTTGTCTGCCGGTCAGTTGTGATTAGTTGTATGTGTGTAAATGTGATCAAGTGTTTCAAAATTTCTAAGCACTTTACAGGTTTCACAGAAGAGAAGAGAAGAGAAGAGAAGAGAAGAGAAGAGAAGAGAAGAGAAGAGAAGAGAAGAGAAGAGAAGAGAAGAGAAGAGAACAGAAGAGAACAGAAGAGAACAGAAGAGAAGAGAAGAGAAAACAGACTTAGCCAGCATGAAGTTAAATGATTGATTGAGGCAGAGTACAAAGACAAGGTCTAAATCATTAGTGAAACCATTATCGTTGACTGCAGCTTCTCTGTCATATAAATCACTTCTTAACTCACTGCTTTACTCCACACTTATTGTGTGAGCCACATAACCATGAAACTGCCTCCGTGCTTGTTGTGCTTTCGCTGTATATAAGTTTATTTGAGAGCACCAGAAATGCTTGCAACTCTTCTTTATGCGTTTGTGAGCTTTATATACGTGTGTTTTGTGTTTGACCACTTGTGTGTGTTCCTCTCATATCAATATTATAGATAGCTTCTGCCTCGGATGTGATATGAGATAAAGGAGGACTGGAGAGAGTGGAGAACGAGAGGAGGATGAGGATAAGAGACAGACATATAGAAAGGGGATTTAAGTGATGGATAGGCACAGACTGAAGGATAAAAGAGGATGAAGACAGATATAGGCTGAGGAAAAGTCTATAAATGATAAAGAGGGAAGAATAGATGCATTTTAAAGAGAGAGACAAGGGAAGGAGGGGGGGATAGAAAATAAGAGTGGAAAAGAGAGGCAAGAGAGAAGAGGAGGAGAGCGTGGCATTTGGCTCTGTGCCGGCGTTTTCTCATATGCAATGCTGAATAATGATTTGGCCTATAAAAGATTGGCACTCTGTGGAAGGATAAGGGCAAGGATATAAGAAGGAGGGAAGGGAAGGAAAGAAGGGGAGGAATTAGATGTAAAGAGAGAGGATATTAAATAAGAGTACAGACGGCGACGAGGAGGTGATAAAGAAAGAGGTATGCAGGGGAGAGAAGGTGGCACAGAGGAAGGCACAAGAGCAGACGAAAGATGATAGATGGGGTCCATTGGGTGGTGAGGGGGCGGTAGGAGTGAGGAAGGGTGAGATGAATGGAGTGGAGAGGAGAGGGGGAGAGAAAGGAGGAAAAAGGAGAGGAGGTAGCTGTCAGGATGATTTGAGCTTGCCCTCAACGGACCCTGACGCTGCACTTTTCCCTAAGCAGCTGTGTGTGTGTGTGTGTGTGTTCTTCCCAAACACTCCAAATAGAGATCTTGCTTTCAGAGACAGTGCAGTGCAGTGAGCTAAGAGGAAAATGTGAAGCCGACAACCAACCACTGCCTCAAATGGCTACATCCTGTACACTTTGAAAAAAAAAAAAAGGATTTTGCAGCAGCAGTTCTTTGACCTTAACTGTCTTGGTAGCTGCCACATCTCTTTGTGCCAGATTAATTTGCATCATAAATATTCATCATTTAAGAGAGCTGCTTTCCTCTATTGATTCATGGACAACACAACCTGTTGCTGTGTAGAGACACGTCTTTAAAATGTTGATGTCTTACTGTCATTTGAAGGGTGAAAGCAATGGTTTGACATTTTGGCAGTGATGCTTATTTGCTTTCTTGCCGAGGGTTCAAGAAGACGATGGAGGACACTGTCATGACTCCACCTTCATGAGTCAGCAGCAGTTCGCTTAGTTTAGCTCAAAGGCTGGAAACACAGGGAAAACGCCACATTTGCTCTGTCTTGGCTTAGCTTGGGAACCACGGGGTGGCCGGTTCAAGTCCAGCACGGACCATATTATGGAGCACGGTAACTTTAGAGATGCCAGTTCATGTGCCCTTAAGCAAGGTACTGAACTGCTCCCAGTCTTCTTAACTAACTCTTGGAAAGAAAGCAATCAAGTTTATTTCCTAACATGCCTCAAAATACCGTTCCTTCAAGTTGGTGATTATACCTAACGCTTACTGTGAGAGAGTGAAAGTGATGGTTGAAAATAATTACAGAAAGGAGTGGTGACATTATGTGAAATACATTAAACACTACAAAACTCCATCTCTGACGTGGTTCTCTTCAGAGCGCACTGATGTTGGAGGTGTTAACTAAAAGTCAAGCCAAACATAAATCTCTTTGAGTACAAAGCAGAACATGTTGCACATGCTACAGATGCAGCTGGGAGTGATAACTGAATCCTGTCACCAGTGATGTGGCACCGTCATGTGATGGGAAATGAGAAGTCATGGTGAGTCATGACTGGCCATGGTTTTACTAATCTTAGCAAGAGCACAAGCTTTTGGTCAGTTTCCCCGTTCATCCGTCTCACCCACTCCAACTGTCTCCTTGTGCTTAAATTGCTACTGTACATGAATCTTAATGAAAACATCTCTCTCTTTCCGACCACCCCTCCATCGATTTTGCCTGCAGAGCCAGCAGAGTGCTTGACAAAATGTGATGCATTATAGATTACAGATTACCATCTTAAATTGCAATCAGGGCCTTAATAGATTAGATTGCTTTAACGTAGTCACACAATAAAATAACCCTTGTCTGACCGGGGCATGTAGACTCATAACAGTGCTGTTTGTGTGAGTGTGTGTGTGTGTGTTGATAAAGGTTTTTTTGTGAGAGGCAGATGTAACTGTATCATGAGTTTTTTATGTGATAAACAGAGAGTGAAGGAAATTTTTCTGTTCATAATGTAGCCTCTGTCTACAAAGACAGATGTCTCCTTTCTCTCAACAAGATGTGTGTAAAAGAAACATAAAGATACTGTTCTTATGTTAAATTAATCTGATAATTCAAGAAATGTTGAAAATGAAGAGGCATTTGACAGACAGGGTCAGGGTTGTTCCTGACTATATGTCTGCCCCCCGCAGAAACACACACACATGCACACACATTGCTTCTTCTCCTTGGCCTCTTTGCCCTCTAAACCAACAGCTCAATTTCAGCCTCCCCTGCACACACAAACACAGACACACACGCTCCAAGCGTTGGGTGCCTGTAGACTTAAATAGCTCTGTGCTGTAGGACAGTTGTAAATAACAGCCTATTAGACCTGAGATGTTACCACCCTGCTGCAAATATCTCACTCTTACTGGTATGGTTTCACGGTTATTTTTTTTTCAAAACATCTAACTTGTCATTACTGGAAGCAAACTGCAAAAATGCAGCAAAAGTCTTAAAACAACCCCAAATACACAAATACTCCACGCGTACAGCATAATAAATAAATCAGAGCCTGTTGTTTCTAATAGTTCAACCAGTTTCTCCTCCTGGGAACTTACTGGACTGAACCTAAATGGATAAAAGAAATTCAAAGAGGGAGGGGGGGCAGGTAGGAGTGGAGGGGAAAGACAAGGGGAGGGGAGAAGGCAAAGCGAAGGGTAGACAGAAAGAGAGGGGAGGCGAACATTGAATGTATCAAACTGATCCGAGGATAAGAACCAGAGAGTAAAACTGGAAAATAACGAGGACACGCAGACAGACAGAAAAGTATGTTTTTTTCATTTCCACAGCACAGTACGAAAGTAAAGCAAAACAGAGCAGAGCGCCTTCAACCTTTCAGCCTCTCAACAAACATCCAGCCGGTGAAATATTGATGCTTCAATTCCAACAAAGAAATGTCTGAATGATTTTGGTACATCTATGTGGGGAAATTCACCTATCTATAATTGATATGGCTGAAATGTTAATAACTGGATGGGAAAGCACCGGAACAGAGACAAGAGGTGGAGTGTAAGTGTGTTTCTGTATTTGTCTGCCCGTGTCAGTCAGTTTGTACCCGTGGTCCTCTACGCTGATAGTGCCCATTAGTGTCTCCTGTATGTAGGTTGGATTCATACGTGACCTGACACCCGGAGAATCTGCTCAGATTACTAATGGCTCACCATCTCTTCCACATGATTTTTTTAAAAATTAAAAAATAGCCTTTGCACTCACTGCAAAGAAAAAAAGAACAAAAAGTGCCATCTCATTGGACTTGTAATCATATTGTTGCATTGTTGGTATAATAGCCATTTGCAGCCAGTTGCAGCTCCCATTGTACCCGTAGTCATCTGTGGGTCTTAAAATCTCTCTTAATTTTAGCAACATGTTAACTTTTTTTGAACTTGTTCATAGTGCAACCACTGTCACCACTGAAACCACTGCAGATGCTGGCCAGAAAATCCCAGTGAGTTGTGCCTATATGAATTAATATTACAATTAATTATTAAGATGTTACCTACATTTTCTGACTGCTTGCCCATCATTTCTGCAGCATCTTAAATGTTTGTTTATGTCTTAGGAACTCAGCATGATTTTTCTCTGTGTGCTATATTTCTATGTATTATATCATGCTGCAAACTGACGGCATTTCTTGCACTCTGACTATGGAGCCAAAGCCAAACAGCCAAAAACAATGATGGACACCAAATCCTCTAATCTGTGTTAATTTTTTCTAAGTGTGAAAACTGTCCTGGAACAGTGAATGTGTTGTAATTAGACTTTGATAATTAGAAACAAGGGACAGAGTGAGGTCCCAGCGTGATTATTATGGGGCTGCTACAGCCAGAGAAACAGGAGGAGTGTGGGCTGAAGTTCACTAAATACACCCAACAACTCTCACACAGAGACAGGCTGGTGGAGACAGAAACTCCAAAGTCACACCTCACTTCTATTCCCATACTTCCAAGCTTTTAACTCTTGTAACATCCATCCATCCATCCATCCATCCATCCATCCATCCTGCATTTACCTGCAGTCCAGTTTCTCTATCTCAAAGTGCGGGTTGAAGTTGAGGACGATGCGTTGCGAAGGCTCAGGGGCTGTGATGACCCAGCGACAATTCTGGTGAGGTGGGTACTCCAGTGGGTAGCCCGGGGTGGTGATGTAGCCAGCATCGCTTGCATCTAAAAAGCCACCACATGGCTCAGCTGCTGGATAGAAAGAGAGAAAGTGAAATATATAAGTTGAGAAAAGTCAAGTAGATTCAGTAATGGTTTTGGTCTTTTATATCACCTTGTTTAATATATGGAAATCTATTTTTCCATAGGTTAATATACAAGTTCACGCACAGGAATACGGTCATTGATTAAAAAAACTGAATATTTTATTACAAAAAGAGACAGAAAGAGTGATCAGATAAACCTCCAATAACAATATGTAACTTTAATAACTTCCCTCGCTACAAAAGATTTAAGTCTAAAGCTCCATCAGGGTCAGTGTTGTTTGCTTATCATGACCGACCAGGAGGACGTCAACATTTATGATTTCACACTGGGAAAAGCTGATAAAATTCGGATAAGAGTTGTGTTTGGAAAGACAGGATATGAGAAACAAAGAAGTGTGTGTATGCTTGTATCTATGTGGATATGGTGTCAAAGGTCAACTCAGCATCATGACATACAAAGACTCCATTCTGACCCATGTAGACTGACACACACACACACACACACACTCAGTGAATGAGCCCTCCAGATGCCACAGTTACTGTCACAGAGCGGATCCACTTGTCAGCAGTCATACGTCTGCGTTGTGTCATAAACAATACCACTCATTGACTGCCGCAGATGTACCCTGACATTGATGGGTAACTCATATATATCTATGACACCCAATGACATAACACACACAACTCTACTGTATTACATCTATGGCATCTATTGTACGCCATGCTGGCTGCCCTGTTTGATGGAGTGTGCAGACTTTCTACATGAGCTGAACTTCCTCATTGTTAAAGATCCGCAAAACTTAAGTTAAACCATCATGGTGGATACACTGAGTACCATCTTTGTTAAGTCCAAGCACTTCCAATATAATGGGGCAGTATGAGCCACAATCTGCCAGAAAAGACTCAACAACCCAGATTGTTAGTTTGCTCATTTAATACCCCCAAATAACTCCACTGATATAATATAAATATATATCAGATACATACATTTTCTTTGCAATAAAGTATTTTACACAAGTAAGTATCATAAGAGTAGTCTTAATTCAGGTAGAAAAAAGTGACTGGTAATTAGACTATTATTTCAAGAGCTACTTTATTGAAGGAATTATTATTGCACAAGACTGTTATTACAATATTCATTTGGACTGAAGCTGATGAATTTTCAACAAATATTTTGGGTAAAATGATGGTCACAGTGAACCAGGTTATACAAATAAAAACAGCATGAATGTTGGCTGCTTGCTGAGAAGTATTTGGCTCGGTAAACAAACCCTTAGACAAGTTCCTGTTTATGAGAGAAAAACAAGCTCACACTCAAGCTCCTGACAGTCTATATTATTGTTTTAATAAGAGCTCAACGTGCCTCAAGAAACATGCATCGTAAAGAAAAACTTGTGAGACTGTTTGAAAATCTGTGCCACTGTCCAGCCCGATGTGCTGTGACGTTTTATTTATTGCTACTGTGCTGAGTAGGGTGACATAGCCAAGTCAAACTACTCAGCAGAATACAACATATCTTAATGCTTTAAATAGACTAGGCTACTGTAAACCTACTCTGAGAGGAGTCACACATGCAAACATTAACACACACAGCGCAGCATAAACACTTTATTGGACACCATCTTCAAAATAAATTCAAATAAGAAGGTAAAACAAATACTCAGCATCTAAAATTTGACTTTTTTTTATCGCAGCTGCAGATATATACAGTACACATACACACATGGACTGCATATACTC